>NC_140960.1:0-82500 GCF_014529385.1 Adiantum capillus-veneris | reverse complement strand
TCTCTCTCTCTCTCTCGCTCCCTCTAGAAGAAACTATGGAACTAAAAGAGGCAAAGGGTTTTTCCCCATACATGACAAGGATGTAGGAGAGCACGTATGTGTCTACCCATATAGGATTTGACCAATAAGGACGAGATTTTGACCCGGTGGTCCTGATCTCCGTACACCTCTGGACCGAGGTGTATGGAGATCGGGCAAGACTAGAGAATGCGAGATAGTTTACATTGTGAGGAGTATATATATTAAAACAACATTCATAATCGTTGTAGATGGCAACGTCATCAACTAACATGGAGAAAAAGATTGCATGCTCGTGCACGCTCTACAAGTATCACATCCTGCGCCAAGCGTAGGAAATGTAATGAGCATGTGCACAAGTACGGAGAGTTTGCTAGAGAAATCGTACAGAATCTATGATACGACTCCTACGAAATGGGCATTGATTTTCATGACATAACACCTACATCTGAGAGAGAGAGAGAAAAAGGATTATGCGTGAAGGTCCGACCAATATAGAGCCAAGGATGGAAGCAAAAAAGGGCTTACAGAAAGAAGACGATGGCATGGAGGAGATGCTGGATGCCTTCTTCCAAACAAGCGAGGAGAACGCTAATGAAGCAGCACCAGAAGCTGTGTGCCTATCTCCTCAAGACATGTTGAAGAAGTTGGCACGTCAACCAATCTTTGAAGGCACCAAAATATATGTGCTTCGTACTTGTCGAACGTTTTTGAATCTGCAGTCAGTGTACGGGTGGTCAGATGCAAGCGTCACTGCTTTGTTTAGATACGTAACTTACAAAGAGATTTTCCGATTGCAACAGTGACGTGCTTGGGGAGATTTTTAATTTAATGTGGCTTAAACACGTTGTTGCGGGAGAAACTTCTCTCGGCTGGCAATGAAATGCCCCCCTCGAGGCCAGATGCAAAGCGATTATTGACCTCAATTGGCTTGGACTACAACAAGATTCATGCATGTCCAAATGATTGTATTCTTTTTCGCAATGAATTCGCAGATTGTCTGTCGTGTCCTAAGTGCGGAGCAATGCGCTACAAACAAGATGCAGTTGGCGAGACAGTGCCAGCTAAAGTGTTGTTGCATTTCCCTATTATTTCGAGGATAAAAAGCATGTTTCGTTGTGGTTCCATTGCAAAGTTGATGCGGTGGCATTCTACGAATAGATCCACTGACGCAACATTTAGGGTGCCCGCTGATTCAAAGGCTTGGAGGCACATTGAAGATACCTGGCCACATTTTAAGAGTGAACCACGCAATTTACGTTTGGGCATGGAAATGGATGGAGTCAATCCATTTGTCTTGAGAAGCTCATCATGGAGCACTTGTCCTGTGTGCCTTATCAATTACAACCTCCCGCCGTGGCTTGCCATCAAGAAGGGTCATTTGATATTAGGCTTGATTGTACCTGGTAAGTTCAAGGTAAAAAACATGGATGTTTATCTAGCTCCACTAGTTGACGAGCTCCAGGAGTTATGGCATGGGATCGACATAGAAGATGCGGTTGAACCAGCAGGACAACAGCATGCAAGGATCCATGGACTTCTTATGTCGACTATGCATGATTGGCCAAGATACGGTGAACCTTCTAGTAATGGTTCTTGATTTACAAAATTCTCACTATTCACAAGCGCTTTGCCTTGGCTTGAATCATGCTTTAATATATGCAGGGCTTACAACTTCGGGATACAATGCATGTCCAATTTGCGGGCCGTCTTTGGATGTGTACTATTCTGTCTCTATTCAAAAGACAATTTATCAAGGCCACCACTGTTATCTTCCAGATGGCCATCACTTGCGCGAAGGTCAGCTTGGTCGCCTCGAATGTCATCCTATGCATATACAGGAGTGGGGTCGCCAATGGGAGCAACATGAGGGGCAACCTGTTCTAGGAATGAAACGTTTGTCCATTCTCCATATGTTGCCGTACTGGGGTGATCTACTAATTAACCATTTGCTGGATCCAATGCATATATTCAAGAATGTGGGAGAGCTCCTCTGGAAGACAATCATGGGAATGAAAGATAATCGAGCTTCACGAGATGATTTCCAGTCAATTGGAAAGATGCCAGAGCTGTGGTCTTTCACCAATGCAGCTGGCCAAACAAAGCTTCCAAGAGCGCCATGGGTATTGCTAAAAAGCGAGGAACGACAAGTCAAAAGGGTGATTTCAGAGTTCAGGATGCCAACAGAATATATGCGATGTCTCAAGACAGCATTCACCTGTGACGATCAATTGTCAGGACTGAAATCGCACGATTGGCATAAGTTCTTGCAATTCATTCTTCCAATTGCGATCAAGGGGTGTTTAACGGCGGAAGTGCGGTTCTACATATACAAGATTTCAGAGCTGGTGCGGTGAATCTCTTCCAAGAAGATACGAGAGGAATCCATTGTAGTCCGAAGGGCTAACTCCATTGAAACAGTTTGCATGATTGAGAAGTATCTACCCACGAGCTGCCTAACTATCCAAATGCACTTGCTCGTCCATGTAGTAGATGAGGTTGCAGTGGCAAGTACATTTCACAGCCGTTGGATGTTCTTTCTAGAGCGGTTCAAGAAAACACTTAAGGGTTTTGTTCGCTAAAAAGCGCGTCCAGAGGGGAGCATGGTAGAAGGATGACTGGTGCAAGAGTCTCTTGTCTTGATGATCGAATTTCTATCCGTTTCTGACCCAGAAATGCCTCGACTATGGAGAGATGAGAAGGATGCAAGATTGGTGGGAGAGGAGCCGCAGAGGCAAGGGGTGCCGAAGAAAATGAACGACGCCATGTGAACGACGCCATGAAGTTCTGTATACTAAATTCAGAGCCGATGCAAAAATGGCTTGAAAGGTACGAAGAAGAGAAAGAGAGACGCAATAGGGAGCGACACAATTTCAGGAGAAGCCGAACGACTAGAGGCTTACCCTTGCCAGACTATCTTACTCCTCTACCTGAATTCCCTACAATGGCATGGTTGGACAAGATAGTGAGAGCAGCTCGACAGATCGGAGAACCCATATCTCTAGAAGAGGAAGAGCTGGCTATTGGATGTGACTGGAGGTATCATACATATATGGCATTGTGGTCGCATGGAAAGAATTTCAGAACACAACAATTTGACAGCAGAAGAAACACATTTGACAGTGGGGTAATGGTTAGTTTCATGCAAAAAAGCAGGGCCAATGCCAGAGACACGAATGAGAGAACTAGCAACCTGGATCACTAGCACACCTCAGACACCTTGGGGGGCACACGATTCTAGTCCCTCCAAGCTCTATATTGTACGGGCAGATGGTTCTGTTGACATGGATAGAGTCAGGACTGAGATGAGACAGCGGATTCGCCAGCTCGCGGAGCTGTAGTTTTCGACCAGCATTCTGACGCCTTGGTCTGATCAGGATTGCAACAAAATCAATTATATAGTGAATACCATCATGAGAGAGTATCAGCTTACTCCAGGTTCAGAGGATCTTCCGAGGAGGTGGATCAAGGGTGTTGCATGGGACACCATGAAACATCATCAAGATGCACCTCGTAAGGCTTTCAGGACCGGCTCGCCGAAGCCTTCGCGCATCCCACACGAGACATGGCAGCAAATCAAGGAGGATGAGTGGACAGGGGACACGCGGTTCAGATAGCAGCGTTAGGCTGCGGAGGTACGACAGATGAGCAGGGGAACATCTCATCTTGGCAGCAGAGGTTTTGACACCTTTTGCTATGAGTTTGTGAGTTTCCAATCCAATCCTAGCTATGGCATTTTTTAAAAACGCGATGAATCATGTATTCTTAATTACTTTGATTTTTGTATAAACGTAGAATCTTGCAATGCATCGAGCCCCGACACGCCAGGAGGAGACATATGGATATCGTAGAGGTATTTATGAAGTATTGAATGACCTTGCTGCCTCAGGAGAGCCTGTAGACTGGGAGACCTTAGAGTCTCGCTAATCGATTGAGGTGAGACATTAATATGCGTGAGTTGATTTAATTAAATAAGTATATGTGAAGTAATATCAATACTAATTTTGTGACTTATCCTATGTGCAGGTTGTGACGCGTAGTCATCATTGGATTTCATATATATGTTTTGTGAGACACAGACACGCTTCTATGTCTCTTTTCTGTATAGACATGGTTATGGTTATGGTTATTGTTTAGACATGGTTATGGTTATTGTTTTGTTTATGGTTATGTTTAACTTTATGGTTATGGTTATGGTTATGGTTATTGTTTTGTTTATGGTTATGGTTATCATTATGGTTTTGATCAATATGGTTATGGCCGGTTATGGTTTTAATTTGGTTATGGTTTTGCACAAAGTTCATTTCATTTATTTCATTTTCCTTAAATCTCATGTGAGATCCTACATGGATATAGAGGCGTATACATATGGTTTTTTTTTAAAAGTTTATGTTAAAACAAAGGAAACTCTGTCGAAATTTCTGCGGGAGCTGCACGATTGATTTTGGTGCTGCTCGCTTTCTTGGACAGAGGACAGGCAGTCTAGCTGTGGCTCTGTCCATCTTTTCACTTGGCACAGGCCACGTTGCCTGTCCTCTCCCTAAGAAATTTTTTTTCTGATATGGTCGTCGAAATATGCGTCGATAGACCCGTCGAAATACACGTCGAAAACAGAACCTTTCGACACGTATATCGATGCCTATTTCAACGTTTTCACAGGGACGGGTATTTCGACAGATTTTTCAACGGACCGCGTCGAAACCTGCGTCGAAGGCACCTTTTTTTGTTGTAGTGATTGAGACACACCCCGGATATAAAGACGGTTGTGGAAACAAGTCTATCTCTTAAAGGCAAGATCAACACATTGTTTCCATGTACGAAACACTCCATTTTCAGCACACTTTGAGGATACTATATTCCATGACTCCATCTTCCTGAAGAGCTTAGGAACCTCGCGGACCTCTTTAGCATCTTCCAAAAACAGCTTTGCATTGATAAGGACTTCCATTTCCTTCCAATCCCAATAGGCTGGCATATCCCCGCCGACTAAGACATTCAGTTTTTGCTGGTCAAACTTTGAAGCCTTTTTAGCTTCACTTTTGGGTGAAGGCTGCTTCTCATGTGGAGTTCTACGATCAACATTAGACTTCTTCAAACTCGCCATTTCTAGCCCCTATATCACAATTCAAATCCAATCACAAAGTGGTACACAAAGACAATAAACCATACAATGTGGAACTTTGGAATCCTGGCATGAGTTTGTATAAGTTGTTTACTTTTGAGATATGCAACAAATCTCAGCACATTGAGTCAAATTTACCTCTTGTTGCTTCCTTGGTGATTGATTTTCGAGATTGATATTCCCTTTTGAAGAGCTTCTCTTGACCCATTTCAGCCCCTACACCACCCACAATCTCAACATAAATAAAAAAACAGATACTGAGAAGTCAACAGCTTGAGACTAACTAATGTGCCCCTAATAATGAACTTCAATTGTGTTCAGCGAGAGAAAACATTCAGCTAAAAAGCTAAGAAAAAAACACAATAACTTTTACCTGGGCTTGCTTAGGTGCTACATCCATGGGCTTTTTCCCCTTGTAACTTGCAGGCGGTGAAGGCATGGATCTAGTAACATTTGATAGAGTTGTCAAGGGATTCCGTTTTGGTGTGCAGCATAGACTATCAACGTCGCTATCTTCTGATTCATGGAGGCCAGAAAGCATATCTAGGTTGGGCTTGTTTTTAAGGGCTTTCTCTACTTTCTTGAATCGCATGCTGTCACTTGTTGGCAAGGAAGTGTAGATGAGCTCTTGAGTATTGCTATCACCCAAGCTAATCGTAGCACCTTCTTCTTGCTGAGTGAAAGGAACAACTTCCACCTCCTGACTCCATACCTCGTTCAAATCCAAGTGAAGATCCATATGAGGGCCCGTACCACTTGTGTATGTGTGAGTGCCAAGACTAGAGAGAGGGAGAGCGGGAGAGAGGGTCACTATACAATCGTGCTAGTGTTTAATCCGCTTTTAATCCTACAGCTTGGAGCGTGATCTTCAACCGTGAGCACTCGAGCACTCAGATTGTGAATATCCATATTTGTATTATACTTCACTTTTGGCCACGAGTGGTCATGAGTGACCAATTTAATTTTTACGTGTGGCCTCGACATGTGGCCATTGGTGGCCAAAAATCCTTCGTGGAAACGGGCCCTATATATACTATACATCCCCCCCTGACATGCGTTGATGCCAGACACCCGGCAAGTGTCCGGAAGGCGGTAGGATGAGAGAGAGAGAGAGAGACAGAGAGACAGACACAATCCCTTCTGATCCCCGAGAGAGAGAGAGAGAGAGAGAGAGAGAGAGAGAGAGAGAGAGAGAGAGAGAGAGAGAGAGAGAGACTTAATGAAGCCCACGCATCCGTATCCGGATTCCTCTGTTTCTCTGTGTATGTAGTCTCTGAGCCAGTTCTCATGAGGGTTTGATTTTCAAAATGTTGGCAATATGTTGCCAATTTTTTGGTTTCACATGGAGTGTTTCCACTAAATAGTTGGCAACAAGTTTCCACAAGTTCCCAAACGGCTCCATGCCGAAGGGGTGGAGCAAGATGGCAACCACAAGTGAAGACAAAGAGAAAAAAGTGTTTTTCATTGAATGGAAGAAAAGACAAACTTTTTTTCCACTTCTCTCTCTATTCTCTCACTTACGTTTCCCATTCATTTTCCTTAAAAAAGAAATCTCTCCCACTCTCTCACGTTTTTAGATACCTTCCATGAGAACTCACAAAATCAAGTTGTTGGTTGGCAACAAAACCTCTCATGTGAACTAGCTCTCTGGAGTCTGATTGTGCCCCTTTGCCTGTAGCTGTAGCCCGTACCTCTACTCCATCTCGCCCACTTCATATATGCCGGTGCTTGATCTGACGATCTCATCACGTGAAATGCAACGACCCGTTGTTGTCTTTGTGTGTGTGTGTGTGTTCGTGTGTGCGCGCAGCTGGTCTGTATGTCTGTGTCTCTCTGTCACGCGTGGCCTGCAGATGAGGACAATATTGTTGGCGATCAGAGGCCTGCAGATGAAGACATTGTGGAAAAATTATTTCCATAAACGAACGCAAATCTTGCAAGGCTTTTGTCCTGCCATGCGGGGCCATATATTTGTATCTCGTTTGGAATTCAACTTCAAATTGGAAAGGCCAAATTTTACTCTTGAGCATAATAATTTCAACTTTCCTAATAAGCTTGCCACCTTTGTCCTGCTCCCCGCATTCCTCTGCTATCTACTCGCGCACGCCTTTACTCCTTGAATCTTCTCGTAAGCAGCACAGGCCCCTGCCCCCAACTCTCTTTTATACTTGATGCTTCTCTGCTTGTTTTCCTCTCTTTCGCATATGCTCAATGGCTTGCAGTATAAGTAGGCCGTGTAGCATCACCTACAGGTCTGTGCTGCGTGTGCATGCGACGTGGCGTGTGAGGATGGGTGTGTATGAAACTGGTCTGTGTGTGTGTGTGTGTGTGTGTGTGTGTGTGTGAGAGAGAGAGAGAGAGAGAGAGAGAGAGAGAGAGAGAGAGAGAGGATGGATGGATGAGGAGACGCATGCGCGACTACATGAGGAGAGGAGTGGAGGGGTATCAGGGAGGAGAGGACGACCAATTCAGATAGGCGGTGGCAGCAAAGTGACGCAGCAAGAGTTTGCATCCAGATGAGATTATCCCATCACCTAGGGAGTGGCGGCTGGGCCAGCTTCGCGGAGGATTTTATCCCATCACTTGTGTCATGGATCGACGGGATGGAAAGGTGAGATTTATAAACTCTTGCATTGAATTATTTGTATATGTGACGCCCATTCACATCTACATAGCTAGTAGCCCCATTGGTATGTCTTTTATTCTTCAATGGAGCGAATCACCACATGTTCAATTAGTTTAGATTTAAGATAAGATTTTGGATTGAGTTTTTATATTAGAGTCTACCTTCAAGATTACGGTAAAAAAATTAGAGTTAGACAAACGGTGAAAATATCTACTGTAAAAAGATGTTAAGATGCTGTGAAATGCTACAGCTAGAGAAGAGGCAAAGGGGTTTTGTCCACTACATGCACTATCATGAAGACATGGGTGTGTAACTATCTTGTACCCACAAATATAGGCATTGACCAATAAAGACGAGATTATAACCCGGTGGTTCTGATCTCCATGCACCTCTAGACTGAGGTGTGCGGGGATTGGACATGACTAGAGAATGTGAGGTAGTTTACAGTGTGAACAAAGAGAGAGAGAGAGAGAGAGAGAGAGAGAGAGAGAGAGATAAAAGACAAAGAATGCCAATAGAAGATTAAATTTGCTGTCCAGGTTATAAGATTTTTTCCCTCATTATGAGTAGTGACGAGGATGTGGGGCCGTGCAACCGAAGCACCTATCTTTCAACGAGGATCTTATGTCCTTGTAATCAATGCAAGCATGCTGTGCGACGGACAAGACGCGTTTCTTTGCACCACGTTTGCGAATTTGGCGAGCTCGATACATCTATTATAGATCGAGTTGTTGCCAATTATAACTCTTCGGAGTCTGACGCTGGCCAAGAGGCAGCAATCTTGCAACCCAATAGACATGTTTGCAGGCGCTTTGGTCAAGAAGCATATGTGAGGCCAGAAGATGTAGCTCGGGGGATGATCATGCAGACCACATTTCCAACGAGGCAATGTTTGAGCCCGAGATTGATGAAATGATCGAGACGATCATGGATTCAGAAAGGCTTATCTATGATGATATGAAAAGTGAAGCCGATACGCCATTGTATAATGGAGCACGTGTGTCTAGATTGAAAGGGCTTCTGGTTCTTCTCAACATGCAGGCAAAGTTTGGATGGAGTGACACTAGCGTCACAACGCTTTTCAGGTGATCTATTACAATTAGTTTACTTTAATAAAATTCTAAATGTATAATGATCTGATAGATTTTTACACAATTGTACCGTATTTTTATGTTGTGTAGATTGCTCAAAGAGCACATACTACCAGCTGATAATGTGATGCCAGATTCCCAAGAGGAAGCAAGAAAGATTTTCCGAAACTTGAGGATGGATTACAATTCCATCCACGCTTGTCCTAATGACTGCATTCTTTTCAGAGGGGAATACATAGACATGGAGAAGTGTCTGAAATGTGATTCTAAGAGATATCGAGTAGATCTCCACGGAACAAAAAATCCGCAAAAAGTTTTGCGACATTTTCCTCTTCTTCCTTGCATCAAGAATTTCTTTGAATGTAAGTCCATGGCCGCCCTAGCATCATGGCATGAGGAGAATAAATCTTCGGATGGTGTGCTACAGATTCCTGCAGATTGCGCAGCATGGAAACATATAGATGGAACATGGTCGGATTTTGCCAGGGAAGCTTGAAATTTTTGCTTACTCCTAGCTATGGATGGCGTAAATCCATTTGGTCAAAGATCAACATCTTACAGTGTATGGCCCGTTGTCATCGTCAACTAAAACATTCCCCCGTGGTTGACTACGAAGAAGGGGCAGGGGCGATATAAAGTGAAGAATATGGATATGTATCTTCTTCCACTATTGGAAGAGCTACAACAAATGTGGATTGGCATAGAAGTGGTGGATATGAGCCGACACACAGTTCGATGGAATGTTTTGAACAGAGGCATTCTAATGTGGACCATGCATGACTATCCCAGACTAACAGAATGCTCACGTGATCTATTTACACTCCTCACTCAGACACTGTAAATCTTGGTTTTTCTCAAGCTGATCTATTATCATGTGTATACATGCAGGGCTTCAAACAAGCGGATACAGAGCATGTGTCACATGTGGACCTAGAATGAATACACGTAGGGCGTCCTCATTGAAGAAGCAAATCTACGAAGGTCATCAAGCGTATCTTCCAGAGAATCATGTGTTACGCGATGGCTTTTTGGGAAGAGAGCCACTGAGGATGTCCGCACAAGCATGGTTAGAGCAGAAGGAGATGTGTGATGACGGATTGCCCCCAGGGATGAAGAGACTATCTCTATGGTATGAGTTACCATACTGGCCCCGACTCATGATCAATCACTTGCTCGATGCAATGCACATATTCAAGAATGTGGGTTATCTATTATGGGACCATTTGACCGGCAAGAAAGATACTTTGGGAGCCAGGGTTGACCTTAGAAATGTGGATCGTATGGAGCAATATTGGCTACAAACAACGTCCGATGGATCGTTAAAACTCCCTAAAGCACCATGGATTTTCACAGGAGCCCAAGAACGCAAATTAAAAGAGACCATTCAATCTTTGCGGACCCCCACTGGCATAATGCACTCGCTCCGAACGTGTTTTACTAAAGAAGAAAAGCTTACCGGTTTGAAGTCACACAACTGGCATAAAATGTGTCAGGTATTTTCATAGAGGAATATATCATAGTGGGAATTGTGTAAAAAATTTGTCTGTGGACTTTAATATCATTGTTGCACGTGTTTTGCAGTTTATTTTACCAGTTGCCATTGAGGAATGTTTGTCTCTTGATGCCCATAACACAATCTACAAACTTGAGAAGTTGGTGCAATGGATCTCACAAAAGGAGATCAACGTAGACTCCATACCATTCGCCAAACTAAACACTGTGGAGGTTGTGTGCATGTTTGAGAAACATTTTCCTACTACCATGCTAACCATTTAGGTGCATCTTCTTGTTCCATAGTTGATGAGGTGGAAATAGCTGGCACAGTACATTCCAGATGGATGTTCGTTTTAGAACGTTTCATGAAAACACTCAAGAGATATGTGCGTCAGAAAGCACGTCCGGAGGGTAGCATGGCAGAAGGTTGGTATCAAAGTCCCTAGTGTACATTGGAGAGTGGCTAGACGGATTTGATAAAGCCCGAGATATGCTATGGAAAACCATAGATGACGAGTGCATATCTGGGATTGTCATGTGCAATCTCGGTGTTGAGAAGAAGATGACGGAAGATCTAGAGGCTAAAATCAACCGATTTTGCATGCTTCACAATCCAGTGATGCAAAAGTGGATTTCACAATATGAGGATGCAAAGCAAGAGCGACAAAGGGTACGAATCGAGTGGAGACGGGGAAGACGACCACCGATGCACTATCCGACGGGTCTGGAGAGCCTACCAACATTCATGAGCTTAAGATGGTTGCACAACCGATTGAAAAGCACACAACAGTGCGGTGAAGAAGTGACTGAGGAAGAGTGGGAATACTCTTGGGGTTGCGCGACCAAGGTAAGTTTGCAATGTACGACTAGTGACTTTCTATATGTTTGAATGGCCACTCATAATCTTTGTTGGTTGTAGTATAAGTCATACATAGTAGCATGGTGTAAAGGTCGACATTTTAGGGTGGAACGGATCGACAAAAAGCGTTTTACTCAAGATTGTAGAATCATGGAAAAATTTGAACAGTCTAGTCGACGACAGTCCTCTGATGCAGATCCTGTGGTGGCGGAACTCACTTACTTCGGCACGCTACAAGAGATTTTGAGGATCGATTATAGAGGATTTTTTGTCGACTTGTTCGACGTGCAATGGTTCAAGATAATCATGGAGGGTCGCAACACTACTGTGCGTAGAGGAGAGTCTGGTTTTCTTGAGGTGGATTCAACTAAGAAATGGACTGACCTAAGAGACACTTTCGTACTACCCGAGCATTGTGAACAAGTGTGTAAATAGTTAACATCACATTTTAGAATTTATGTGCTTGGAAGCTCTCATGTAAGTTATGTGGCTCTGGCAGGTGATATTTCATCCTACAAAGTCTGCATCAAATTGGTGGTACGTCATAGAGGTAGCCCCTCGTAGTGCACGAACGTATGAAGGCTACCATGCATCAATCACAGCGGCATCAATGGAGGAGATCGGAGAAGATGCTCAGTTAGAAGCCGTTGAGGTGGTGCCATACTAACATCATGTTGCTACTCTCTATGGGGTGCATGCAGAGGATCTACGAAATAGGCATCACAACATATAGCTTAAGACATCACAAACTTGTACTGGTACCACATTCTCACTTTTGCACTTGATTATTAGAGATATCCCTAAGAGCCTACAAAATAGGTCAATGTTTGAAGCCCTTCATTACAACTATTCTATAAATAAATTGGAGCAATAAAAATATGCCGTCTTTTTTGGACTTACCATTTTTCTTTGTATGGGGTTTCCCCTGTCAATACACATTGAGTCCTTGAGTAGAAAAAGGAACATTATAGCTCTAAATTTGAGTTGTCTATAGCCCTTGCCATCAATTTGCTCATGCACACAACTTTTTCCTTCTTTGCTTGTGTGCTTCTTATAGTGGTATCATTATGGTCCTACACAACATAGTAGAGTTAAGTGATATATTAAATTGAAATCCTTGGGATTAAGCAAGTATACCTTTTTCAGTATCTCATCTTCACTTTACTCTTTGCTTTGTGATGGATGATTTGCAACCTATAAATCATCCTTTATTATTACTAATGCATACCTACTTATCACATGAAAAAAGAAGATTGGATAGTATGAACCTTACAAATCCTTCAATCACTCCAATAGATGGGTCTTCAAAGGGGCCATCCAAGTTAAACATTTTCCATGTACATTGTAAGGATGAGAGAAATTTAAACAAAATAAACCATTTTGTACCCCATGTATCATAGAATAATCTACCTTGTTATTTTCTTCCACGGTACTATCCAAGTTATTGAACAGTTTTGCATTTAAATGAGAGCTACTTGCTACAAGCATCTATTAAAGAAAAATCCAAGTAAAAAGCATATATATACCACAAATTACTAATCAACTTTCAAGATAGAGGAGCCTTTTTATTAAGTACCTCTTCAAGTTGCTTGTTTGTTGGCTGTGGATCCCCAAACCCAAGCAGTCCATTGAACTTTTTCAACAAAAAATTGCTTAATTATTCTCAATGGAAGGAATATCATTGATGCTTCAATAAATGCAAACGTATACCTGATCAAGAATCTTTGAGCAAGCAATCTTTTCTTTGTTAGAAGAAATGGATGCTTGAACATGTGAGGGTAAGCCATTTGCAATATTTATAACCTAAACAATCAAAGAAGCAAAATTTGAAGGGTTTACAAAAAGATAAATAGACAATCAACTCTTAACAAGAGTAGGCATACGTCTTCTAGCTGTCTTGAATGCTCAAAGTCACAAGCAAGAGATAGCCTTTTTTATTGAGTGTATGTGATCGAACCAATAGTAGTATTCTCATCCTTTTAGAATAGAACATTGACATGTGAGAAAACACCAAAGTTAATACGCAAAGGTATGTAATGAATTTACCTCTAATTGAGATTGAGACCACTTCTTTGTGTGTTCTATGGTTGAATTCACACTTGACTTTTGTTGCAAAGATAAGGGGCTTGTTTCTTTCCAAGGCTATAAGCAACTTGTAGTTAGAAAACATATTCAAAGACAAATAGTTGATCTTTACAAAGCAAAAGAGAAATATTACATGTCCTTCTTCATCGGTTGATCGAGGCTCAATCTTGCTAAGAAACACAAGTGGAACCTCTATTATTTGATTCTAAATTTGAAAAATAAAAAGTGAGCTATCAAAAATCTTAAAAGTGAATGTAATTTAGGTGTTTTACTAGAGGGGTACTTACAATATGGAATCTAGATCCTGGTAGAAGACTTCTAGGAATATAAAGACTCTTTGCATCATCGCTCAATGATTCAATCTCCACCTTCCACCACTCATAATCATGTTCACCATGTGACTTTGAAAAGACTATGCCTCTTCTTTTGTGTGCGAATCAAGGACGGGAATGGAGCAAAATTGTTGTGGTGTACCTTTGGGAAACGATCCACATCTACATCTCACATTCTCTTCAGTTATACGATTGGATGCTCCCATGATTTTGACCTTTTCTTGGCTACTAGTAGGCACATAGCAAACCTCTTGTATATGATGTAGAGGGGCAGAGAAATTTTCTATACCTTCAAACAAATCATCTACTTCAAGGTCAACCATCTCAATGCCTACTTCTTCGTGGTTTCTATCTTCATCAACACTCTCCAAGTGTAAGATATCTTCCACTGGGATCTGGTGGATTTTACCAAGCCCTTCAAACAATGGCACTGCTTTGAGTCTCATGTAACGTCTATGCTGGTTTATTTTTAGAAAGTTTTGTCTCTCTGTCATATAATCGGAATCCTTGACTTCATTACGGGCTCGAAAAGGAGATAGTGTTCTTCGCTTCCGATGAATGAACTTATCCACTTGCTACCTCATTTCCTTGTCCTTCTTGAAGTCTGCTTGCATAAACTTGTCGATGGGAAACAAACCTAGCCCTTGTTCGGTCCACATGCGAATCCGTTCCATGTTCCTATTGTATGTGCGATGCTCCCAAGCATGATTTATATGAAGCAAAACTTTTTCCTTTGCACTCTTTGGGATTTGGACTACAAAATGAGATTCTGATTGCTTGGCAATTGAGTTCATTGTTGGAAAAATTTGCTTCATCTCTCCCAACGTATGTCAAGGACAAATGATCATGCTGCATGTGAGGTGTCACTTCTTGCGAAACTTGTTTTTCTGGAGTGGATGACAAAGTCTCTGCCTCGGCCCATTTGCTTTGCGCCCAACTATGCAAAGCAAGTCTGTGTCCACTAACCTCTATTCCCAAGGCTCCCCATGAAGCCACAGAGGTGTACAAGAGACTTCTTCCGCCGATATTGTTCTCGCATATACTTTTGGTATAGCGATCCATTCCCAAATGTTCATTAACAAACACTGCTACTTTTTCAGCATTCCATAAGAAGCTGCTTTTCAAAGGCTCATTCTCCATGCTGATGTGATTGCTATTAACCCTACAAACAAAAGCACATCATAAATTTCAGTAAATGGGCCCAATTTGTATCAATAAAAATCACCCTCTAGATAATCATGGTATTTTGTTGAATGATATTGGCTTATATTTGTGATTTCAATCATGTTTCAAATAATTCCTTGACTACAAACCATGCTTGATTTTGTACTTTTGTAAGCAATATGTAAAGATGATATTAAACAAGGGGGAGGGTTTTGTTTTACAAAACTCATGCTAAAGGGAGAATTTCTATCCCAATATTTGGGTAATGCTGGTTCTAATGGGTGGAGATAAGCAATGGAGCTTCACTTCACAATGAAAAAGTACCTTATAAGTGGAAAACTGCACGAAGAGGTCGAGCTTCTTTGCAACTGCAGGAGCATGGTGGCTTGATGACGAAGTTGAAGCTTGGAACAAGCTGCACGAGCTACATATTTCGTAAAAGAAGTCAATGGGAAGAGGAAGGTGCAATGGAGAAGGTCAAGGGAAAGACGAAGGTGCACAGAGGAGATAGCTTCGCCAATGGAGAAGAAGTCTATGGGAAGAGGAAGGTGCAATGGAAAAGCTTAAGGGACAAAGGAAGGTGCACAGAGGAGACGTTAGTTGGAGATGGTGTGAAGAAATGAGCGCATGAAGTGAAGGTAAGAAAAATGCTTAATAATAATCGATTATGCATGGTAAGGCGTGCCCAAGATGTTTCAATCTAGGCCAATATCTAAATACACAATAAAAGTGCTTAATATTGCTTGGAGCTTTTTTAAAAAGTTGAGCAACGACGGCGCCGTCGTTGCTCAAACTCAAAAGAAAGAAGAAAATGGACGAAGTATAGCTTGGAAGCGTCGAGCTTGCATTAGAGGCAGGCCTGTTGGAAGCAAGAGAGGCGATATAAGCTGTGGGAGGCGAGGGTCCATCAACGTGAATATGGTATGTTTTGTATTTGGTTTGATGTGATTACGATGAGCTGTGGCGTGAGAGAGAGGGCGTTTGCCAGGGAAAGAAGGGTAGGGGCCCTTCAAAGGAAACATAACGAGATGTGGCGTGAGAGAGAGGGAGAAAAACGAAATTAAAAGAAATGTTATCTGAACGTCTTCAAAATGCCCTACGTGAGAGAGAGGGAGAAAAATGAAATGAGCTAAAATGTTATATAACCTTTTCAAAAGGCCATAGTGATCTATAAGACAATTTTGAAGGCCAGAAAGTTACAATGTGGTTGATTGCCTTGACATACCATTTGTGGCAGTGCCCAATACCCCCTCTAAATCCACAGCCATAGAGCCTCGCAATAAGCGAATGCATTTATGTGCACCGATGACATCAGTGAGGATGACATTTGTTTCTTTTTGGCACTGTCTATTCGGGGCAAATTTTTTCTTGGTTTCAAGCTTGGCTCCCTCATTCTCCCTTGCATTTCCCCTTCTTCCACTGCTTCCCATCCTATCCCTATACCAAATAGCCTCTCAAAACAATAGATGACGGATAATTTTTATATACTTTAGGGTTTGTTTATTACTGAGCAGATCACAAGGATGCCGTGGCGGTTACATTGCGTGGCAGTTTCATCTTTCTCATTCTGCCCAACAAGGATGCCCCCTAGCCCCTTATTTGTTTTTGTTCTTTGCTGAGGCGTCTTGGTTCACACTTGCTGGATGATGGACTAGGTGGTCGACATTCTAGTGGTCCAAAGGGCTTGGCGAGATGCGAAGCAGTGATACCAAGGGTGGCGAGTGGACACCATGGCTACCTATCATTCCCACCTCAGTCTGGATATGTGTAGTAGGAGAGGTTCATAGCCGGACTTTTTCCTGACCTCAAGGTAAAAGTTGAGGCGGGTGCACCTGCTACCTTTGATGCAGCTGAAACTAGGGCTGCTGAGAAATATAGGAAACTCAAGTGCTTAAGGGGGGAGGTTCCAATAGAAGGTCTTAGACCCAAAGGTAAGTCACAAGCATCAACATCTAAGGAGCTTCCTGAGGTAACGGTTGAAGTGATTGAGAAGTTAAATGAATCCTTAAGCAGCCTGTCAATTCACCTTGCACAAGCCGTAGGTCCAAAGGGACAAGCAAAGAAGTCTGAAGAGCGAGACCCACGACCTAGGAGAGTCTTGCAATGTTGGAATTGCGGAGAGTCTGGACATGGGATGTATAATTGTCCTTGGCCCCGTGGAGAGCCAGGGAGACCTAACTTGAATTACCTGTCTCTCAAATATATTTCTTAGTAGTTATGGATGGGAGGTACTCTGTTGTATATATAATCTTTTTTGTGTGGTCTAGGGGGACTAGTCTCAGGTCTAGAGTCGAGTGATTGTCATAGCACTTCCCATGCACTTCCCACGCTGCTACAGCCATGCAAAAACGCTGATGTAGACTTCTAAAAATGCGGCTAATCTTGGCTGAGAATCGCTGTCCCAAGGGGCTGAAAAAAGCTGGATCAATGGCCCCAAAAACGTTGTCCAAGGAGGCTGAAAAACGTTGTCAATCCAGGCTGAGAAACACTGTCCAAAGGGGCTGAAAAACGTTGTCAATCCCGGCTGAAAAATGTTGTCAAAAGGGGCTAATCTGCTACGGAGGTGGCTGCTGAAAACGTTGGGCTTCACTGATGGAAAACGCCAGGGCTTTGTGGGGTTTCTTGCTTGAGAAGTCTTCCGGAGGGTAGGTGCGACAACATGTCTTTAAGATGCGAGCATAGGTGATTGCATCCGGAGAGATGCGTTTGCTTCGCATTAGCCGAGAATAGTTGACAGCTTCCTCTTCCCTCCCCTATTCGGCATATGTCTGACTAACAAAGTGCCAAGCATTCCTTTTTTTATCCACAACCCTAGCTAACACTACCATGTGAGTTCTTTAGGAAGTCTAAGTAATGATGGTCGACGACATGTCTTTAAGATGCGAGCGTAGGTGGTAGGTGACTGCATCTGGAGAGATGCGCTCGCTCTGCATCAACTGAAAAATGTCTAGAGCTTCTTCGCCCCACCCCTATTCGGCATATCTCTGACTAACAAAGTGCCAAGCATTGCGTTTTTTCTTGACAACCCTAGCTAACACTACCATGTGAGTCCTTTTGTCTATCTCAGCAATGATGGCAGAACTACGACATTTCTTTAAGATGCGAGTGTAGGTGATTGCATCTCGAGATATGCACTCGCTTCGCATCAGCCGAAAACATTTCAGATCTTCCTCTTCCCTCCCCTATTTGGCATATCTCTGACTAACAAAGTGCCAAGCATTGCGTTTTTTCTCGACAACCCTAGCTAACACTACCATGTGAGTCCTTTTGCCCATCTTAGCAATGATGGCCGACGACATGTCTTTAAGATGCGAGCGTAGGTGATTGCATCTGGAGAAAACGCTACTACAGCCATGCAAAAACACTGATGTAGACCTCTGAAAATGCGGCTAATCTTGGCTGAGAACCGCTATCCCAAGGGGCTGAAAAACGCTAGATCAATGGCCGCAAAAACGTTGTCTAAGGGGGCTGAAAACGATGTCAATCCAAGCTGAAAAACACTGTCCAAAGGGGCTGAAAAACGTTGTCCAAAGGGGCGTTCGCTTCGCATCGCTCCGAAGTACGTTCGCTTTGCATCAGCTGAAAATTGAATTTTCGCTGCCCATTTCAGCATCTTGCATAGTGGCATATGCCTTCAAGGCGAATGCATCTGGAGCAATGCCTTGCCTCTGCATTGGCTGAAAACATTGGCTGAAAACAGCCTGGCTCCCTAGCCCTGCCACATTTGACCTACATGTTCTTGACAAAAACTACATTTGGCCTACATTGCGAAAATTTGTGTTTCTTCTCGACAACACCGAACTAAAAGCACCATGTTAGTTCTTTTGCCGATCTTAGCAATGATGGTCGAACTGTGACATGTCTTTAAGATGCGAGTGTAGGTGGTTGCATCTGGAGAGATGCGTTCGCTTCCTATGGGCCAAAAGCAATTCAGAGATTCTTCGCCCCTCCCCTATTGGGCATATCTCTGACTGACAAAGTGCCAAGCATTGTGTTTTTTCTCAACAAGCCCAACTAACAGTACCATGTGAGTTCTTTTGCCCATAGTAGTAGTGATTTCAAAACTACGAGATGTATTTAGGATGCGAGCGAAGGTGATTGCATCTGGAGACATGCGCTCACTTCACATGAGCTGAAAACTGAATTTTGATCCCCATTTCAACATCTTGTATAGCGCCACATGCCTTCAAGTTGAATGCTACTGGGGCGATGCCTTGCCTCCGCATTGGCTGAAAACAGCGTTGGCTCCCTAGCCCTGCCACATTTGGCCTACATGTTGAGCAAGGTATTGCGATAAATTGCATATTTTCTCAACAAATTGAGCAAGGTAGTGCTTCTTCGTCCCGCTCCTATTCGGCATATCCCATCTCAAGGATGGCAAATTGCCACATGTCTTTAAGATGCAAGCACATTTGATTGTATCTAGAGAGATACGCTCGCTTCGCATCATCTAAAAATAGTTCAGAGCTTTCGGACCCTACCTCTACTTGGCATATCCTTGACCAACAAAATCATCATGAATTTTGTTGCCCATTTCAGCATCCTATATAGTGTCACATGCCTTCAAGGGGAACGCATAGGTAAATGCATCTAGAGTGATGCCCTGCATTCGCATTTGCTTAATACTTTCATATTCTTTTCGTAATTATGACTTTCTAATCAATGTGTTTAGGTTTTTACACTTGTCTTCTAGTGTTTGAAGTTGCTTTTGACTTAAGGATCCAGGTTATTGTAAGTAGTTCGCTTTTTGCTCATTAAATCATCGTGATAAATGACAAGTTGACAAAATTTTGAATATTTTGTGTGTGGTAAGGTAATGGTGGCAGAATCAGAAACCATCCAACCCTCATTAGGAGCTGTTGTTGATACCCAGTCCCAACTTTCGAACCCAAAAGAGACTAGTCTTGATGTCTATGTTGAGAAGACCAAGACTAGGTACATGGAGCTTGATGCAAAACTCTTGCAAACTTGGGTTGCTAAGCATGAGGTATATCGAGATATAGAGCTCCCTTGGGTACCCTTGTGTTAATTGGTGGGTCATGAAGCAGTCTGCAGCACTAGAGGGAACATTGGGGAATTAGAAAATAAGTTTAAGAAAGTAGGATATATGTCAAGTCTTGGAAACTTTCTTGTTTCTGAATTTTTGCCCAATGGAGAGAGGATTGGCGTGTTAGAAGAGGAAGAGAAACAGTGGGATGCGTCCTTTTGGGGTGCTATTAATCGAGAGTTTAAGATGGAGTTATCCCTTTCTCAAAGTTGGATGCATCTTAAAGGTCAAAAATTGGTGGTACTCGATGGGAACCATCGTCTCAAAGCTTGGACGTCACAAATCAACACTCGTAAGTCTTGTTTGTTTTCAAAGATATTCATTTTACATCAATAAATATTGTAATACAAGTGTGAAAAAATTGTAGTTTGTCGTGATGATCCTTCAAAGTACGTGCGTGTTAAGTGCACCATGACGTATTTCTCTCCTGACGAGCAGTATTTAATGCTATGGACTCTAGACTGCCTAAGCAGGTAAAAGGTAACTCTGGCACTCAGTATTCTTTCTCCTTTGTAAGAATCTCTTCTGATGTTCTTTTTTGGTTGACACTTCCATAGCTTGACACAAACTCATGTGAAGTGGTCACTTGCAAGTTATATCTTTCTCATTAGGAGGCTCGATCTTGGAAACGAGCAAAGCTGGAAGAAATTCTTCGACGAAGAGGCTCTACAAGAAATTGCAGTAGAAATACAAGAGGACAAAAGGGTGCATCCTTGGATTTGGTGGAAAATTCCCCTCGGTTTTCTCATGCAGTTGATGTATTCGGTAGCTTACATATGCTTTGTACTCATCTGTCTCTTGTAAAGCATCTACAAAAATTTTGTTTCACATATAGGAAGAATTTAAGGAACAGCTATCAAAAAGACTCACAGAATTCAGCCTCTCTTGTGAAGATCAAGGCTATAATGAAATATACAAGAGCTCCATTGATGAGGTCGAGACGTATCTCAAGAATAAATACGGGTGCAAATTGGTTGCAGTGGCAAATCTGGCACTAGGAGAGAGGTGGTTTAGCAAGCTATATGGTCTAGACTAGGAGAGTGAACACAATGTCACACTTGATAAGCTTCTCACAATTACGCAAACCCCACTTATAGCACAAAGGTAATCTGGAAGTGCTTTTGGGATGGTATGTTGAAGTCGCTAATCCTTTTATGTGCTTTGTATTGCTTGCAGGAAGGTTTGGGTACTAGATCTTATTTTAAGCAAAGACATTGGTAGGCTATGGGGTTTTGATGAAGGAGAAAAAGAATGGCGCAACTATATAGCATACTACTCCTATTGGGAATCAGTTGTGGAGCGAGCAATGGACTTTATAAAGGAGGACAAGGAAATGCCCTTTGATATTTGGAGCGACGCCATACGCGATTTCTTTTATTCTTGCCAAAAAGAGCACCTTCTTCACTGTTTTAGGGAGATATCTAAATTGACTCCTGGAATGAAAGTACAAAAGATGCCCTATTTGGAAGCTACAGCTTGGAGATTTGCATATAGGCAAGTATGGTTAGTAGAAGGTTTGCAAGCTGACAAGGGGACGGGGATGAAAATAATCTCTAATAGGAGATTTATGCATCGAAAGTTGTGTCTAATCGAAAGTTATCAATCAAGAGTTTTGTATTCGTCTTAATCTTATAAATATGGTCCTTTGTATTGCAATATTTCATTTGCGCTTATGTCCATCTTCATTTTCATGCAATCTCATGTTATTAAGTGTATTCAAAATGATAGAAAAATGTGTGAAAACGTAACAAATTCGAAAAAAATCAATTCTTTGTTTTTTTATCAAAATGTGTGATACATCATTTCAAGCTTTGCATCCCTACTATTTGTGAAGCTGGTTCTCTAGCTTGATTTGCTTTTCATCTTTAAAATTTGTATGTCAAAAGTGCACATTTGAGAGTGTCCTTGTAATAGCTAAAAATATCCTATAATAAATTTAGCATGTTTTACAAGCTAAAAATTTTAAGGTTTCACTCTTACTACTGGTTCTACACTTCTAAAACATGTATCATATTCTTCGTACTTAGCATTTAAATTTAAAAGGTAAAGAAATGTCAATTTCTAGTTCATCATTTTCCTTGCACCTCCACACAAAGGCCACATTCACTAAAAATATTATTGTAGATGCTTCACATTACTCCATCTCTACTTTTCCACCACACCCACCATGAATTTCAACTTGGTTATTTATTATTGGCACTCTCAATGTAAAGCTATCTTTTTTGAGGAAATCTTGAGCTGGTTGTGAGCTAAGCTAATCAAGCTTCAACAAGCTCGATAACCCCCCCCCCCCCCTCCCTTCACGTCCCCACCTCTCTCTCTCCCTCCCCCACACCCACTCCCAATATTTATGTTTTCCTAAAAAGGGCTTCCTTTTATTGTCAATATTTTTTTGGTAGCAAAATTTTCTATATGGATATTTATGCTTTTGTGAAAATGATAAATTTACCATACTCAAAAAGCTATCTTCATAAAAATATTTATCAATTAGAGCTATGGTGTAAAAGATATGCACTAGAACTACATGTACAAATGTTTTTCATTGTGAAAATTTTGCACTAAGTAACTTGGAACAACAATGTGCAAATAATTCATTATAGTAACTTGAAAGTAGAAATAATTCTCATGTATGAAGTAGAGTATAATACCTAAAGATTCTTCTTTTTTTACTTACAATTGTGATGCATTTTTTTATTACTATGAAATGAGGGTGTGACAATAATAAACATGTGAAAAATAGAAGATTTACACCATAAACTTTGATAGTGAGAAAAGTGTTATTCACACTTTAAAGTGTGAATGTCAGAATTAACATCATGTTTTTCTAGGTGAGAAAAAGTCTAAAACTTGTTGTGTGTGCACCTTATTAATGTGGCCTCCATCATTTCATACCTCACCTAAATAGCGGAGCCCGAGCCTTCAAAATCTTCCCTTCCTGATCGGAGCCCATAGCGGTGTTAAAAGGGTCCCTACAGGTAATCTCCTTTTTCAACCATTCCGAATCGCACCAATCACACATCTGGTTTCAACATTGTCTGGCTACCAATGTTTCAAAACAAGAGATTTAATTTCTCTCCAGTTATTATTAACATGCCATGCCATCATCTCAGATTCCAAAGGCGGTTTTTTTTTCAGAAGTGCTGACAAGTCAGCTTTGTTATCCCACCAACAGAGTGCATCAGACCGGATACCCGAAACCATCCGTTGCCTTTGAGATACCGCCAAGAGCGCTTATTGGGGGTTGTGCCCACCACCTTGGTGATGCAACTCCAACCCTTTTCCTACAGATAATCTCATTTTTCAACCACTCCAAACTGAACCAATCACATATCTGGTTTCAACATTGTCTGGTTGCCAATGTTTCAAAACAAGAGATTTTGTCTCCAGTTATTATTAGCATGCCATGCCATGATCTAAGATTCCAAAGGCTTTTTTGCACAAGGATGTCCTATTGGCAAGAGAATCACTCTCCTCTTATTTTGGTTAGTGCTTCTTTACAGTTTTTGCATGCGTCCTTTGTGGGTTCATGTTCTTACCTTTGTAGAAACCTCGAAGGTCCATTGAGAAAAAGCACCGGTCTTTGGAGCTCCTCTCGATTAGTAGCTAATTGTTCATCTTCCTACATTTGTAGAAACCCTTGTGAAGGTCCTTTGAGAAAAAGCGTCGATCTTTGGAGCTCCTTTTATTAGTAGTTAATTGTTCCTACTACCACTACTCGCTTCCATTTTTATTGCAGCCTTAGCTGGTCGGACTTGCATGCGCTGCGATAGCAGCCTAGCCATGTGCAGCCCGTAGAGGCTAGCCTCTCATTAACTGGCAAGGCTTACAAGTGGTGGATGAATCTAACCCCTCATTCTGCCACTTGGATGGAAATTGAAGCGATGTTTCGCAAAGAATTCTTGCCAGCTAATGACGAGAGAAAAAATGGGAGTTGTGGGATAAATGTTCTATGGAGAACAAATCCCTAACTCAGTACATCTCGGACTATAGGGGGATAGTACTCAAGCTAAAAATGATCGATGAATTCCAAAAGCTACGTAGAGCCCTTAGCACCTAAAGATCTTTCTGAGGCTATTAAATATGCATAGATATTTGATGACATCAAGCGCCGTGGTGTGCGAGATGGGGCAGGGCGGAGCGGAGAGAAGAAAGGGTGCAGGGTTTAAGAGGAAAGAGTTTCGTAGTGAACGGCCAGGGGACAAGATAGACAAAGGGAATCAAAACGGTCGTTAGTCCAAAAAACCACGACCTTTCAAGAAAAAGAGAGAGAGTCGAAAATCCACAAGAAAGAGAGAGTCGAAAATCCACAAGAAAGAGCAGTACGCTAAAGCACGCAACATTAGGGCCAAAAACAACTAAAAAGGGTTGTTTGTTAATCTAAGGATTAAGGAATAGTCCAATAGTCATTTGACATGTATACAAAACTATGGCAATCTTGTCTCCTCTATTTTGGGTTTCGATGGTCCTATTTTGACGGAGAACGGCTAAATGTCTTGATCATAATTAAAGCTGAAACTACTATATTTAGGTGCTTTCGGCAAGTGATCTCATTAAATTTGCGGCCCAAAGTAATGAAGTCTCATCTTTTATTCTATTTTATATTTCACAAAAGCGTTGTCAAAAGATACGAAATCTATGTTAGAAGGCTCTCAAAACAAGGCCATTAATGACAAATCACCTACTTTTTTCAAATGTATACCTTTTTCACTCTCTCTCTATTTTGTGAGGGGTTTAAGTCTTTCCGTCTCTATATTTTCTTTCTTTTTTTCTAATCTTTGAGTTTTCATGGCGTCTTTGGCACGTCGCCCTTCACATAACATAACTTCTTGTGACTTTCATAACGTTAGAGAGGATGGTCTTTGGAAGCGCATATCTTTTCGTGTGAATGACTGGGTAACAATGCTTCCTTCATGCAAAGGTGTACACAGAGTGAAGAGAACTAAACGTGATAAAGTAAAAAACCATTGGAAAGGTCCTGTTCTTGCTTTCAAAGTGACCGACAATGGTTGGATAGCTAAGGTTCAACATGTGTACATGGCCAAGGATATGGTGTTGGACTGGGACGAACATCCCACGCTGCATTCTTACTATAAGTAAAGTAAAACTTCTATTTGATACAATAAATTTGTCATTCTCCCATTTTTTTTTCTCATTTTTTGATTCCATTCCAGACATATTTCCTTCAACAGCTGTGGAATGGCAGCCTGTGGAGAGATGAAGTGGGACGTTCAAAACAATGCATAAAGGGATTGCAAATGCTATGTATGCTGACAAGCCACCTTCCTTTTATAAAACAATGGATTTGTTTGTCTATTTTTGCAGAATACAAGGTTCCATCAGGAGAAGGTGCATATGGAGAACTACATCAGTTACCCGTTCCCACCATAAGTTCACTTGACTGGGAAGCTCTTCATGCATGTACTATATCAATCTTCAAATCCAAGATCAAAGAAGACATCCTTAACACTAGATTGGTAATGGGACACTTTTATGTCCTGTTAAGTGACCATTTTCCTTGAATTATGTCAAGAGTTTCAAAATGGATTTTGAGGTGCTATCTATCTAGAAAGTTATCTCATGAGCTGAAAAAAACTCGACATTTTTTTGGAATATCAATTCCATCTTTAACATTGTCCTTGCACAACATTTCATAACCTTAACTGTGTGAAAAACCGGGTCCTGTTTTTGGCTTTTTTCAACTTTTTACAACTATACCACTCTAGAATTTATGTTTGTGAGGTCTATAATGCTAGAGAACTATCTTTAGTAGTCCTCAACATGTCCTGATGCTTCTAGGGAGAAATAAATATTAAAGTTGTAAGTTATAACCAAATTACAAAAAATGTCAAAGCCTGTTTTTTAGCCAATTTTAGGTCCTCTATGATTTTTTTGGTGGATTTCATGATATCCAAATGTATTTTTTATTTTCTATGTCGCATATTGTAACATAAAGCTAACATTCCTTGAGTTTTGGGGCACCTAATACCCTATTTTGCATAGTACATTCTAGTATATCAATTATAGCTTTTTCAATATTGTTAGTTTCTTGTGACAACTACATGCATTTTGTAGGTAGTAACCATATCTAGTCATAAGGATCAAATTTGGCTAGATATTGAATAGTTGTTATGGGATTCTACAACTCATAATGTTGAACCCAGTTTTTTCATGTTTGCTGTATTAAACACTTCATCTTTGTCCCCAAGATTCCCCTTGGTAAGAGATGTATTATTATTTTGAAATTCTCCATGGCTCCTTATGAACATAAAGGACAATAGGGAACTAAGAAAACATGCATATATTATTTTTACTGAGCGTGGCTAAAGAAACTTTGATGATATGTTTGCAGAATGGTAAAAATTCAACTTTTTTGTACCTATTTATTTTGGGAAAACAAAAAATAGTGAGTGAGAAGCAATCATATGTTCTGATCACCAACCCATTGAAGTTAACTAGGGAATTTATCTCAAGTCCTACAAAAATCCTAAATCTTATTTTTATGCAACAAAACGTAAGAAATGACTGTTTTGATGAAAATGCACTTTTCCATCAACTTTGGAGGCTTGGTGTGACCAAAAGATGAGAAATATTACAAGTTTCTTATTTTTTCCATGTGTAGTAGGCCTTGAACTATAACCTCATGAAAGGATTCTACAAAATGAGTGGATCTACTATGGTTTTGGAGGTTTTTTTCAAAACCCTGAAAGGACACTTTTATGTCCTGTTAGGTTACCAACCTAGTGTTAAAGCTATGTCTCCGGCAGGATATCAAGAAGGATTAAAGTTCAATGGTTCTTGCCTATACATGTCTTTGTGGCATGTTTCAAAACAATGGACTTGTAGAGTACAAAGACGATGTGGCTTAATAGAAGACTTTCTATGACTGATTTGGATAATGTACTTGGAGACGGAAGGATCACCAAAGAAACTTTCCATATTGACGATAATATTAGTTGTAGACTAAGCCCAAATTCTATGTCTATCTCATATCAACTATGTCGTCAATCATTAGTTCTGGGCTACGACTATAGGAGATGGAGAAGCAAATTAGGTAGCTAGGTTCCTCTCGACTCTCAGAAAAAATTTTCAGAGTTTGAACTAAAGGTCACAGTCCATCCACACACCAAGTATAGAAGCCTTATAGTAACAACAAATTGGAGACTACATGATGTTAGAGAATCTCTTGAGTTTCTTAATGAAACATCTCCTAAGTATAGGTTCAAAGTGGATGGAATGTGGTGAGCACAAGGATGGAGAATTCAACCTCTTGCATCACATGCCTTCACCCAAAAAGAGTTTTATTTGAGCCACTTGCAAGGACTTGAAAAACAAGTTCAATATTATAATCATTGCATTTTGCCAATATATTTATCTTTTCTCTACCTTATTGTGATCATTATTTATGTTGTTTTAAACTTACGTGACACAATGATACACATTTAAGAATTGATAATTGGTATTAAGTATTTGAAGTACAAAATTATGAATCACCAAAGGGTATATGTTCATATGGACAAAATGAACAAAAGTGTATATAACTTTTGTGGAGAAATCAATCATGAAACTCCACTTTTCTTTTTGCTTGAGAGTATTCTGCATCCTTAGAGACCCTTTTTCTTTTGTGTTCAGGAGGGGGTGAAAGTTCAGGAGTGGGTGGTGGTGACTTGGGCTCCTCGGGGCTTGGCACGGGGACTTGGCAAGGGTTGGTGCTTTGGGCTCCTGAGGAGTGGTTGGCTTGGGTGACTTGGCAACCTTCTTTGGCAACATGATTAGTAGCTTGAAAGGTGAGCTAGGTGCCTCCCCTTACTCTTCTTAGTTGTACGACGCTTTTGAACCTTGAATTTCAATGGTGAGTGGAATGGATGGACCTTTGTCTCTTCTCTTCTTTTTGCAGGGCTCTTCTTCATGGTGGGACTCTTCCCCTTGGTAGGAATCTTCTTGGCATGGCTCTTCTTTGTAGGACTCTTCTTCTTGTGATTCCTTTGTAGGACCAATCTTACAGAGTTACTTGTGAAATTTATGAATTCACAGACAACTCAAGGAGCCACAAGTGGCACGGTTCAAGGGAACCAAGCTCGCTCAAGGAGTCCAAGAGACAAGTGCTGCAGAAGATGCAGAAGGTAGCAATGCACTACTTAAGAATATCACCATTCCTGAGTTTCACGAGGAAGAGCATGATCGCAACAAGGATGTGGTCAATGCGTTCTTACACAAATGGAGTGATATTCATATATTCACTATACAGCATAACACAAAGATTTCGATGCAGCAGATTTCGACGGCCGTACCTTTCCACGCGTTTTATGACGGACTTACAGTTCGTCGATATACACATGGAAAGGGGTGTCGAAATGCACGTGGAAATACGTGTGGAAAGGTAAACATTACCACGCGTATTTCCACAGATATTCCCACGTGTTTTTTGATGCATATTTCAACGAAAAAAAAATTGGAGGAAAAAAAGAAAATCCGCGCGCAGGCGGTCATTTTTGCCTGCGATGCGCTCAGATCTCCTCTTGGCTGAAACCTGCTACACAGGTATTATGAGCTCTCCCCCCCCCCCCCCCAACACCTCTCTCTCTACATCGTGTGTGTGTGTGTGTAGAGAGAGAGAGAGAGAGAGAGAGAGAGAGAGAGAGAGAGAGAGAGAGAGAGAGAGAGAGAGAGAGAGAGAGAGAGAGAGAAATGTGAAGAGGAAGGTGCAATGGAAAAGCTTAAGGGACAAAGGAAGGTGCACAGAGGAGACGTTAGTTGGCGATGGCGTGAAGAAATGAGCGCATGAAGTGAAGGTAAGAAAAATGATGAATAATAATTGATTATACATGGCAAGGCGTGCCCAAGATGTTTCAATATAGGCCAATATCTAAATACACAATATAGTGCTTAATATTGCTTGGAGCTTTTTTAAAAAGTTGAGCAACGATGGCGTCGTCGTTGCTCAAACTCAAAAGAATGAAGAAAATGGACGAAGTATAGCTTGGAAGAGTCGAGCTCGCATTAGAGGCAGGCGTGTTGTAAGCAAGAGAGGCGATATAAGCTGTGGGAGGCGAGGGTCCATCAACGTGAATAGGGTATGTTTCGTGTTTGGTTTGATGTGATTACGACGAGCTGTGGTATGAGAGAGAGGGCGTTTGCCAGGGAAAGCGGGGTAGGGGGGCCTTCAAAGGCAACATAACGAGATGTGGCGTGAGAGAGAGGAAGAAAAACAAAATGAAATGAAATGTTACCTGAACGTCTTCAAAATGCCCTGCGTGAGAGAGAGGGAGAAAAATGAAATGAGCTAAAATGTTATATAACCTTTTCAAAAGGCCATAGTGACCTATAAGACCATTTTGAAGGCCAAAAAGTTACAATGTGGTTGATTGCCTTGACATACCATTTGTGGCAGTGCCTAATACCCCCTCTAAATCCACATCCATAGAGCCTCGCAATGGGTGAATGCATTTATGTGCACCGATGACATCAATGAGGATGACATTTGTTTCTTTTTGGCACTGGTCATTTGGGGCAAATTTTGTCTTGGTTTCAAGCTTGGCTCCCTCATTCTCCCTTGCATTTCCCCTTCTTCCACTGCTTCCCATCCTATCCCTATACCAAATAACCGCTCAAAACAATAGATGACGGATAATTTTTATATACTTTAGGGTTTGTTTATTACTGAGCAGATGACAAGGATGTTGTGGCAGTTACATTGCATGGCGGTTTCATCTTTCTCATTCTGTCCAACAAAGATGCCCCCTGGCCCCTTATTTGTTTTTGTTCTTTGCTGAGGCGTCTTGGTTCACACTTGCCGGATGATGGACTAGGTGGTCGACATTCTAGTGGTCCAAAGGGCTTGGCGAGATGCGAAGCAGTGATACCAAGGGTGGCGAGTGGACACCATGGCTAGCCTATCATTCCTACCTCAATCTGGATATGTGTAGTTGTCTCTCAAATATATTTCTTAGTAGTTATGGATGGGAGGTACTCTATTGTATATATAATCTGTTTTGTGTGGTCTAGGGGGACTAGTCTTAGGTCTAGAGTCGAGTGATTGTCAGAGCACTTCCCACGCTACTGCAGCCATGCAAAAATGCTGATGTAGACTTCTTAAAATGCGGCTAATCTTGGCTGAGAATCGCTGTCCCAAGGGGCTGGATCAATGGCCGCAAAAACGTTGTCCCAAGGGGCTGAAAAACGTTGGCTGAGAAACACTGTCCAAAGGGGCTGAAAAACGTTGTCAATCCCGGCTGAAAAACGTTGTTCAAAGGGGCTGATCTACTACGGAGGTGGCTGCTGAAAACGTTGGGCTTCACTGATGGAAAACGCCAGGGCTTTGCGGGGTTTCTTGCTTGAGAAGTCTTCCGGAGGGTAGGTGCGACGACATGTCTTTAAGATGTGAGCGTAGGTGATTGCATCCGGAGAGATGCGTTCACTTTGCATCAGCCGAGAATAGTTGACAGCTTCCTCTTCCCTCCCTTATTCGGCATATGTCTGACTAACAAAGTGACAAGCATTACGTTTTTTCTCCACAACCCTAGTTAACACTACCATGTGAGTTCTTTAGGAAGTCTCACTAATGATGGTCAACGACATGTATTTAAGATGCGAGCGTAGGTGGTAGGTGATTGCATCTGGAGAGATGCGCTCGCTCTGCATCAGGTGAAAATTGTCTAGAGCTTCTTCGCCCCACCCCTATTCGGCATATCTCTAACTAACAAAGTGCCAAGCATTGCATTTTTTCTTGACAACCCTAGATAACACTACCATGTGAGTTATTTTGTCCATCTCAGCAATGATGGCCGAACTGCAACATTTCTTTAAGATGCGAGTGTAGATGATTGCATCTGGAGATATGCACTCGCTTTGCATCAGCCGAAAACAATTCAGATCTTCCTCTTCCCTCCCCTATTCGGCATATCTCTGACTAACAAAGTGCCCAACATTGCGTTTTTTCTCGACAACCCTAGCTAACACTACCATGTGAGTCCTATTGCCCATCTCAACAATGATGGCCTACGACATGTCTTTAAGATGCGATCGTAGGTGATTGCATCGGGAGAGATGCGTTCGCTTCGCATCAGCCAAAAATAGTTCAGAGCTTCCTCTTTCCTCCCCTATATTCGGCATCTCTCTGACTAACAAAGTGTCGAGCATTGCGTTTTTTCTCCTCAAGCCTAGCTTACACTACCATGTGAGTCCTTTTGCCCATCTTAGCAATGATGGCCGACGACATGTCTTCAAGATGCGAGCGTAGGTGATTGCATCTGGAGAAAACGCTGCTACAGCCATGCAAAAACACTGATGTAGACCTCTAGAAATGCGGCTAATCTTGGCTGAGAACCGCTATCCCAAGGGGCTGAAAAACGCTAGATCAATGGCCGCAAAAATGTTGTCTAAGGGGGTTGAAAAACGCTGAAAAACGCAAAAATGTTGTCTAAGGGGGTTGAAAAACGCTTCTTCGCCCCTCCCCTATTGGGCATATCTCTGACTGACAAAGTGCCAAGCATTGTGTTTTTTCTCAACAAGCCCAACTAACAGTACCATGTGAGTTCTTTCGCTTCCTATCGTCCAAAAGCAATTCAGAGCTTCTTCGCCCCTCCCCTATTGGGCATATCTCTGACTGACAAAGTGCCAAGCATTGTGTTTTTTCTCAACAAGCCCAACTAACAGTACCATGTGAGTTCTTTCGCCCATAGTAGTAGTGATTTCAAAACTACGAGATGTATTTAGGATGCGAGTGAAGGTGATTGCATCTGGAGACATGCGCTCACTTGGCATTAGCTGAAAACTGAATTTTGATCCCCATTTCAACATCTTGTATAGCGCCACATGCCTTCAAGTTGAATGCTACTGGGGCGATGCCTTGCCTCCGCATTGGCTGAAAACATCATTGGCTCCCTAGCCCTGCCACATTTGGCCTACATGTTGAGCAAGGTATTGCGATAAATTGCATTTTTTCTCAACAAATTGAGCAAGGTAGTGCTTCTTCGTCCTCCTCCTATTCGGCATATCCCATCTCAAGGATGGAAAATTGCCACATGTCTTTAAGATGCAAGCACAGATGATTGTATCTAGAGAGATACGCTCGCTTTGCATCATCTAAAAATAGTTCAGAGCTTTCGGACCCTACCTCTACTTGGCATATCCTTGACCAACAAAATCATCATGAATTTTGTTGCCCATTTGAGCATCCTATATAGTGCCACATGCCTTCAAGGGGAACGCATAGGTAAATGCATCTAGAGTGATGCCCTGCTTTCGCATTTGCTTAATACTTTCATATTCTTTTTGTAATTATGACTTTCTAATCAATGTGTTTAGGTTTTTACACTTGTCTTCTAATGTTTGAAGTTGCTTTTGACTTAAGGATCCACATTATTGTAAGTAGTTCGTTTTTTGCTCATTAAATCATCATGATAAAAGACAAGTTGACAAAATTTTGAATATTTTGTGTGTGGTAAGGTAATGGCGGCAGAATCAGAAACCACCCAACCCTCAATAGGAGCTGTTGTTGATACCTAGTCCCAACTTTCGAACCCAAAAGAGACTAGTCTTGATGTCTATGTTGAGAAGACCAAGACTAGGTACATGGAGCTTGATGCAAAACTCTTGCAAACTTGGGTTGCTAAGCATGAGGTACATCGAGATATAGAGCTCCCTTGGGTACCCTTGTGCAATTGGTGGGTCATGAAGCAGTCTGCAGCACTAGAGGGAACATTGGGGAATTAGAAAATAAGTTTAAGAAAGTAGGATATATGTCAAGTCTTAGAAACTTTCTTGTTTCTGAATTTTTGCCCAATGGAGAGAAGATTGGCGTGTCAGAAGAGGAAGAGAAACAGTGGGATGCGTCCTTTTGGGGTGCTATTGATCGAGAGTTTGAGATGGATTTATCCCTTTGTCAAAGTTGGATGCATCTTAAAGGTCAAAAATTGGTGGTACTCGATGGGAACCATCGTCTCAAAGCTTGGACGTCACAAATCAACACTCGTAAGTCTTGTTTGTTTTCAAAGATATTCATTGTACATCAATAAATATTGTAATACAAGTGTGAAAAAATTGTAGTTTGTCGTGATGATCCTTCAACGTACGTGCACGTTAAGAGGAATCCCAAAATCCAAGCCAATAAAAGCGAGCAAACCATAAACAGAGAAAAACTAACAAATTTTTTTGATATCCTTGTGCAATATATTAGTTGCAATACAAAATTACGCAAACCATAAATTTTTTTTGATATCCTTGTAATACAAAATTACGCAAACCACAAACTTTTTTTTGATATCCTTGTAATACAAAATTACGCAAACCATAAACTTTGCAAAACTTACAATGTTTTTTTATATCCTTGTGCAATATATTAGTTGTATATATTGTGGTGTGTGGTTGTGAAGGTGGAGTCTGGCCACCTAGTGTGGTCAGACATGTTATGGTTGTAACTGCTTGATGGTAATATAAGGAGGTGCCGGATGAGAGAGAGGCACACTTGGTTTGGACGTGTAGGCAGAGTCGACAACACACCACAATATCTTGGATTTTTGTTGGTTAGAGATACTCCCTACCTAGTTTCTTAACCTAAAAAAATAATTTTAAATTGTTCTATCTCTAACACATGCCAAAAACCTTCCATCAACATTGAAATTAACCAAAAAGGTGTATTGCATCTACATATCAAAATGGAGTGTGCAACAAAAAAAATAATGCCACACTGGAATATTTGGGGCAAAAGCTAATAGCCATAAGCACATATCACCGAAAAAACTACTGCTATAAAATCATAGCAGGTCCACAAGCGTTTAAGGTTGCATCAGCACCCGTGAACCTCCAAGTGCTTGGACTAACTCCAATTTCGTTAAAGCCGCCTGATGCATGAACTCATGAGCATGAGGGTCAGGGCCAAGTACTTGCAGAAATATGAAGTAAATGTGCTTACATGGCATATACACAAGGCGCTTGCTTTCTCGGTTTTGAAAATCCTCGCAAGTACATCTACGAAAATCTGACATTGTCACAAAGTATGTCACTCCCTTTGCACTTGACCCCACAGTATTAACATAGAAAACATGTGTTTCATTGCAAACCACAATGACCTCTCGCACCAACTCTGCTGCCATGGTTCTACCCACTTCAATCTTGCCATGAAACTCCTTTGTTAATCGTGATCTCCATTTCACAATCTTTCCATCTCTAAATTTGGGACGGATGCTGCTAGAAACTCTTTGGTTCAATGGAACTGTTTCATGCATTCTTGATGCTGATGCAACTCCTACACGCAAAACAAAACCATTGACTTGCAGTTGCGTTACCTCTTGAGGTTGCAAATTTGTGCCCTCTACGACCACCCAAACACCGGGAGCTGGACCTGGTGGCCCTTCGACTATGTTGTGAACCTTCCAGGTGTGCATGTTATTGGAATTACAAAACCAAATGAACCCTTCCACAAGGCCTCCCAATTGTGAACCAGATGGAGGATATTTCCTACGACCCCAAAAACAGGAGCTGGCACCCCTATTTTGGCATCCCTTGAACAAGCATTAATGAACCGCCCACATCGATCTCCATCTTTTGACACTACACCAAAACAAGTCATCTTTCGCCCATGTTCTGTTCTCCTTATTTCCCAAACTGACTTTGCTACATTTACTTCGGGATATGGGACATCCTTTGAAGCTTTTTTTTGGTGTTGAAGCCCACCAATTGAAGTTGTCCTTGTAACATACTCTGGCTTGTGGCTATCCTCCTCGAAGACAATATTTGCATCAGCAAAAATTGGCCTCTTTTTTCTAATACTCTTCTCTTGGAGTATATTTCTATTCATTTCTAGACTATTGACACCCATTTCATGCATTGAAGAATGTGTGAGGTCAACAAGTTTCTTTCCAGCTGCCACGGAAGCAGATGAAGGTCGGTTCATGAAGCGATCTGTCAAATCTTTAATGCCGGGACCGGTGGAGCTCCCAACACCTTTCAAATAGGCATTATATTTCACACTTTGAAGCACAACTAAAGCCATATTTGCACATGCTACCTCATACAAACTTATGTGATCCTTGTAACCAACCGAGGCACGCATACTAGCATGTTTTGACTCAGACAAGTTTGTGTTAGGAACAAAGATACCTGCAGCATCTTGTGATACAAATCTTTCCCCCCAATGAGGCACTTGTACATCCCACCAAGCCAACCATGTCTCCAATGAAGAAATCTCCCCTTCAATGGCCATTCCTGTTTTCCAAAATCTTGTAAGGTCTCCCTTAGAATGCTTAGCCGCATTCTCTGTAGGTGCAATTCTCCACTTGCGACACAAAATCTTGTGCTCCTCTTGAAATGCTGGACGGATGCACTTGACAGTATGTCAAACCATACTTTTCTCCCAATGAAACAAACATGATCTCTCTTTGTCTGGAGTAGACTTCTTTGCTCCCCCAAAATAAATAGTACGCACAACAATCCAATTGGCACTAGCTTCATCTGCCATAAATCCCCTAAACTCTGGCTTATCAAAACCCTGTTGCTTAACCACATTGTTCAGCATCTTCCAAATTTCAATCTGAGCATATTTATTTTCCACGCTAAACTCAGCAGTTGCAATGGTGAGTAGATCTCGTACGTAAGGGTCGTAGACATGCGCTGACATAGTCGGCCATCTTTGAACACGGTGAACATGATCAAAGTGCACCCACATTTGCTCCAAATTACCTCCAGGACGTATGCGATTCACCAAATCAACTCCACTGTCCGGTCCCTTAATTGACATTTTAAATACATGAGGTTGTACTTTATCACCCAATTGGCCTGGAAAAAGGATACTATGGATAAAAGGATATCAACACTTGCTTTTCAAGTCAAGCACTGCCTCAAGACCTTTTGAAGTGATTTTCTTTCATCTTTTTGCAGACTCCAAACTTCGTTCGACTCTCCTTTTATTTGACAGGGGAGTCATACTGTCAAGGAATTCAGAAAATTCCAAATCTTCAATTATAGCACTTGCAGTTGAACCTGCTCCAATAAGATTTTCCATGATAAGATCATTAGTGGTGGCCTGCTCCAATTGTTTCACAGTCACCATAGGGTCTCGACTTGCTCGATCAAGCAACATTTCATCTATGTGACTTTTAACCATCCGACTCCTCCCTTCTGCACATGGATGATTATGTTCTCCAAGATGCAAAGCACACCTAGTACAATTATGCTTATCTCTAGGCAAACAATAGTAAATTACTGTAGGACATGTAGATAAACATTCGAGAATCTGTCCACAATGAGTGCATACCAGTGTGCCATATTGAGAAGAGATCAATCCTTTAGGACTGGATTTAACAAGCTGACCTCGCCATTGAGACTCATTGAACATATTTGAGCGCAAATAAAATGGACAATCAATGTTGATGCAGCGCAAATGCCCAGAGCATCTACTAAATCTGACAATGTCATTAAAACTATCACTGCTACAAGTGACATACTCTGTCCACATGTGACTATCATGTCTTTGCTCCATACCACTCATACCTGAAGAATTACCAGATGGCGGTAATTCAAAAGCAATATACCCATCATAATGAGTTGGTAGCTCATCAGTACAGACCACTTCCTTGGCTTGATGGAGGGCAATATATAAATTGCTTTGCAATGGCATGCACTTAATCATGTCAATAACACTCGCATTGATCTCAGAGAGAGGTACTTTCTTGTCTTTCATGTCTTGAGAAACTCTGCCAATGCTAGCATCAATCTGATCCTCACTTCTCATATCCACCTTGTAGAACTGGTGTTGTTCATGATCAAGCATAAAAGTTTGCTCACCATCTGATGATATAGTAGCTTCTACCTTGACTTGCGATCCAAATAATGTTAGTGGACGAAGACAGAAATTAGCATCACAAAGCTCAAAATGTTATTGCAAAGAAGCAATTGTCAAAGAATAAATTCTAGTATTGAACATAAGCACTAGCTTCTGTCCACGCCCTGGACCAAAAACTGTAATGCATCTCCCCATGGGTTAATAATGTGTTTAGCAGAAGGTAATAATATCAAAGAGCAGTGGCATGGTTGTTTTTGATACAGCGGGTGTAAATAGAATAGAGTGATATCTTTAAAATTCTATCCATAAGCACAAGCCGCCAAGAATATTGCACGTTTGTGTTCACACGAACATTAATTATTGTTTTATAAAATATATATTAGAAATAATAATTCACTATATAATATAGTCAAAACATGAAATATAAAGTGCTCAAAAAACGAGCCTGCTTTTAGTGTTAAAACACTAAAAAAGAACCTGTTTTAGTTTTAAAAACACTAAAAAAACGAATCTGCTTTTAATTTTTAAAACACTAAAAAACGACCCTGCTTTCAGTTCTTTGAGTTTTACGATTTTCAGTCAATCAAGCATATTAATGACAACCGAACTTCACCTACCCAGTTAAATGTCCCATGCACAATATCCCATGCCGAAGTTAAGGGTGTTTACCCCATGCTGAGTGTTTTTGGTCACAAATTTATAAAATGATCTTCAAGTTTTTCAAAATTCCCAAAGTACCCCTTGTCATGAGATTGAATTTCTTGAAAGGCAGAAAAATTGTAGCTTTTCATAAGAAGACTGACTGTCTATCAATACGAGTAATTGCTTGTTATTTTTAGTTATAATTAGCCTTTTTGCATGGTAATTTGTGCCAAATTACATGCTAAGAAATTAAAAACGGAGTCATGGTTTCATATTCTTTAATCAAGCTCGGAAAAAACCTAGATATAGTGTAATCCCAACTACAAAATTTGAAATTTACCTTTAAATTTTATATTTGAAGGTGAAAAAACCCGTAAAATTTAGAGAAAATTAGTGTAATTTGGTATAAAAACCTTGAAATTTTGTCAATTTACCTCCGTTGTTTCACATATGTAGGTTTGCCAAGTTTTCGGAAAAAAAATTTAAGCATTGTGATCATTAGCTATACGCGGGCAACTCCATGATCATTAGCTATACTCCATGCACTATAACTATTACCTCCTGAGAGAGAGAGAAAGAAGGAAAGAAAGATAGAGAACGATCATAATATGAAAGGGGCCTTGTAGGCCCCTACCATAGTTTCTTATAGCAATTCATAGGTATAGCTTTAAATAAATTCACATGTCCAGCCTTAACGTTCCTGCAGCGCTCTCTCTCATCTCTCTTTGCGCTTTCTCTATTGTCTGCTGCCGCTTGCTGCTTTGCCAAGCCTTTCACGCCAAGCCTCAGGTTCCCATCTCGCGTCAGGTTCCCTCTCGCCTCTCCCCTCCACCTGCTCGCCACCAAGCGGCTTGCTTGCGCCCACTTGAGGGAATTTAGCCTGCGCTAATTGAGTGCACTAACTAATGAGTTAATCTCTCAAGCTGATAACGTTCGGAGAAGGGAGAACCTGAGCTCGGAGCTCGGATAAGGGAGAACCTGCTGGGAGTCTAACTCGGGCATGGGGAGAAGGGAGTCTACGTCAGCCCGAAAACCTCCTGCCAGGTAGATTTTTAAACTACTTGTAGCCATCCACGCCGGCGTGGATGGCTACAGGTAGTTTTTTTTTCAATGTTATAAATCTATGTTTCTAAGGCTTATGTTTTAATTGAAATGAGAAGCCTTCTGCAACTGTAACTCTTCACTCTTCAATTGGAATTTGAACCTTTCTGTAACTATAATGCTCTCTGTAAAGACCAAGAGAGATGTTGGAGGGGTAGTGCACCCCCCGCAAAGAGAGAGAGAGAGAGAGAGAGAGAGAGAGAGAGAGAGAGAGAGAGAGAGAGAGAGAGAGAGAGAGAGAGAGAGAGAGAGAGAGAAACCTTCTAGATAGTGTATAGGAGAATCATGGCAAAACTCAAACCAAAGCGCATGTGTTGGGATAAATTGCCAAGGCTCTGCCAGGACTTCTGTGTAGCTTCCTTATCATGATGATTCTAAGCCTAAACTACCTGTAGCCATCCACGCCGGCGTGGATGGCTAGAAGGAGTTTTGGATGTGAAAATCTACCTGTTTATAAGCTCTCTCTGAGAATCTTCAGATCTGTATAGCTTCTCTTAAAACTACCAAAAGCCATCCACGCCGGCGTGGATGGCTAGGAGTAGTTTCTTGCAACATTTGTTTAGCGGTAGTGATTCATTTTTGCATTGAATTTAATCATCTTTTATTAAGCTAAGTAAGCTCAGTCAAGCTATCCACGCCAACATGGATGTCTAGAGGGAATTTCTCGAGACGAAGAGTATTTAATGCTATGGACTCTAGACTGCCTAAGCAGGTAAAAGGTAACTCTTGCACTCATTATTCTTTCTCCTTTGTAAGAATCTCTTCTGATGTTCTTTTTTGCTTGACACTTCCATAGCTTGACACAAACTCATGTGAAGCGGTCACTTGCAAGTTATATCTTTCTCATTAGGAGGCTCGATCTTGGAAACGAGCAAAGCTGGAAGAAATTCTTCGACGAAGAGGCTCTACAAGAAATTAAAGTAGAAATACAGGAGGACAAAAGGGTGCATCCTTGGATTTGGTGGAAAATTCCCCTCGGTTTGCTCATGCAGTTGATGTATTCGGTAGCTTACATATGCTTTGTACTCATCTGTCTCTTGTAAAGCATCTACAAAAATTTTGTTTCACATATAGGAAAAATTTAAGGAACAGCTATCAAAAAGACTCACAGAATTCAGCCTCTCTTGTGAAGATCAAGGCTATAATGAAACATACAAGAGCTCCATTGATGAGGTCGAGACGTATCTCAAGAATAAATACGGGTGCAAATTGGTTGCGGTGGCAAATCTGGCACTAGGAGAGAGGTGGTTTAGCAAGCTATATGGTCTAGAGTAGGAGAGTGAACACAATGTCACACTTGATAAGCTTCTCACAATTACGCAAACCCCACTTACAACACAAAGGTAATCTGGAAGTGATTTTGGGATGGTATGTTGAAGTCGCTAATCCTTTTATGTGCTTTGTATTGCTTGCCGGAAGGTTTGGGTACTAGATCGTATTTTAAGCAAAGACATTCGTAGGCTATGGGGTTTTGATGGAGGAGAAAAAGAATGGTGCAACTATATAGCATACTACTCCTATTGGGAGTCAGTTGTGGAGCGAGCAATGGACCTTATAAAGGAGGTCAAGGAAGAGCCCTTTGATATTTGGAGCGACGCCATATTCTTGCCAAAAAGAGCACCTTTCTCACTATTTTAGGGAGATATCTAAATTGACTCCTGGAATGAAAGTACAAAAGATGCCCTATTTGGAAGCTACAGCTTGGAGATTTTCATATAGGCAAGTATGGTTAGTAGAAGGTTTGCAAGCTGACAAGGGGACAGGGATGAAAATAATCTCTAATAGGAGATTTATGCATCGAAAGTTGTGTCTAATCCCAACAAGTCGAATCTTGCATAAGTGTTTTTTCTTACCTTTGAAACCTACTAACAAACACGTGATCTATGAAATGAGTGACATTATTTTTAGGAAGCTTTTGCTGCAGCTCGGTTACCTAGGATGTGCTCGACCGTGGATGGAAAAAGGAGATGTCTTTTTAAATGTAAGTCACTGTCCTCACATTGGTCCTTCCTCTAAAATTGTTGTGGTGATCGACGTCGACAAACAACAACATGCTGTCAAAATTGGAATCTTGAAGAAGGAACCATTCAGCCAGTATTGGGAGCTTCAAAATGAAGACAACTCTTGGCATGACTGGAACATATGTTTAAAAGTGTTGCAAGGATGGTCTCCAATGTCTAATGTTGGACGAGAGGACGGTGTTTTTACTTGTTGGCTTCCAGGAGAGGAAATGGTTTCTTTTGAAGAAGATTTATAAAGAGATTTGGATGATGAGTTCTACCTTTTTGTAGAACGTTGTAAACTTATTTGGATATACATGGTAGAACTCAATCAAGAGTTTTGTATTCAGCTTAATCTTATAAATATGGTCCTTTGTATTGCAATATTTCATTTGGATTTATGTCCATCTTCATTTTCATGCGATCTCATGTTATTAAGTGTATTCAAAATGATAGAAAAATGTGTGAAAACGCAACGAATTCGAAAAAAATCAATTCTTTGTTTTTTTATCAAAATGTGTGATACATCATTTCAAGCTTTGCATCCCTACCATTTGTGAAGCTGGTTCTCTAGCTTGATTTGCTTTTCATCTTTAAAATTTGTATGTCAAAAGTACACCTTTGAGAGTGGCCTTGTAATAGCTAAAAATATCTTGTAATAAATTTAGCATGTTTTACAAGCTAAAAATTTTAAGGTTTCACTCTTACGACCGATTCTACACTTCTAAAACATGTATCATATTCTTTGTACTTAGCATTTAAATTTAAAAGGTAAAGAAATGTCAATTTCTAGTTCATCATTTTCCTTGCACCTCCACACAAAGGCCACACTCACTAACAATATTATTGTAGATGCTTCACATTACTCCATCTCTACTATTCCACCACACCCACCATGTATTTCAGCTTGGTTATTTATTGGCACTCTCAATGTAGAGCTATCTTTTTTGAGGAAATCTTGAGCTGGTTGTGAGCTAAGCTAATCAAGCTTCATCAAGATCAATACCCCCCCCCCCCCCCCCCCCCCCCCCCCCCCTCCTCTCTCTCTCTCTCTCTCTCTCTCTCTCTCTCTCTCTCCCCCTCCCCCACCCCCACACCCACCCCCAATATTTATGTTTTCCTAAAAAGGGCTTTCTTTGATTGTCAATATTTTATTGGTAGCAAAATTTTCTATATGGATATTTATGCTTTTGTAAAATGATAAATTTACCATACTCAAAAATCTATCTTCATAAAAATATTTATCAATTAGAACTATGGTGTAAAAGATACGCACTAGAACTACATGTACGAATGTTTTTCATTATGAAAATTTTGCACTAACTAACTTGGAACAACAATGTGCAAATTTCATTATAGTAACTTGAAAGTAGAAATAATTCTCATATATGAAGTAGAGTATAATAAGTAAAGATTCTTCTTTTTCAACTTACAATTGTGATGCATTTTTTTATTACTATTAAATGAGGCGAGGGCCACAATGGTGATCACCTTCTGTAGCCATATTATTGGCGAGGAATTTTGCACGGAGCGCAATAACTGTGCAGTCACTGTGCGCAGCCGGGTGAGACGAGATGATGGGCAATGTCACAGGAACGTAGGAGTGCTATCTACTCAATGATACCATGTGGAAATCAGAGGTGATACTCTACACTGTGCATACACACACACATAGACGTGCTAGTGCAGGAGGCGGTTACCAAGAGATGCATGTGGACAGATGAAACTGCTCACATTATTCGGGTTGGAGACCTCTATCAATAGAGGTACGATTGTGATTACAAACGTCATGTTGATGAGTTAAAGCCTTGCATCTTATTTCCAACAAGAAGAACCAAGGGAGGAGAAAGAAGAGGAGGAATAAAGCTTGGAATCGAGTTGTTTTAAGCCTGTAGAGCCGTCGAGCGCCACCACTGCGAAGCTGTTCCTCTTGCCTCTCGTCCGTCACTGCCCAGTGCCGACGTCCCCGGTGGTGCTACCCTGTAGCACCCGAGAGGAAAACCAAAAGTCTCTCTCTCTCTCTTTTCGACAGGGGTGCAGCCCCCCCACCACCTCTTCCTTGGCCAGCAGTGAGCGGGAAGAAGTCCACACTCCCTCCCATGCTCGCCATTCCTTTGTCTCTCTGTTCAAATAGAGGTTACAGCATTTGAAAATTTTTGTCATTTTTTTGAGTTCAAGGGTTAAGGCATTAAGCCCACTTTCTACCTTCCACCCACCACTTTCCAATTCTAGCCTTAAGAGGCTCATTACACGCAAAATGGCAGCAGTGTGTAAGCTTCCGTAGCAAGGCTTTTTGAGGTAATCGGATACGATATCAAAAAGTTCTTTCCCTCACCAGAAAATTCTAGTGATATTTTGCACAAAATTCCAGCAAGGCTCTCTTCATGCAAAAATTATTAGGTACAGGAAAATTCAACATTTTAGTCAATTTCTGCAACAGACTCGCTGACCTTACTGCATTGGATTCGTGCCGCCGTCGGGAGCTTTTTGCATCGGATTCTCCTCGATAGAGGGGGGTGACTATTTTCTATGTGCTTTTCTTTAGCGTGTGCTTTCTAATTTTGCAACTTTTTGCATTTCTTTAAGTTTAAAGAAAATTAAAAATCTCTGCCCCGTTTGCTAGTTCTTTAGGTTTTTCTAGACTTCTCTCCTCGATCGTGGGCTTAACCCCGATCGAGTTATCTGGCGGCAGACATCAGATTTCTACCCGTCCGGAGGCACGCTCGTCCGTCATTCCACGTGATCCGCAAGCACCCTTCTCGTTCGTACACCGTGTGCTAGGACCCGGGCCACTCATAGAGGCCGCCATGCCTAATGACCCACTTCCAACCAATGAGCCGAAAGAAATGGACACCGAGGCCATCAAGGGGGACGAAAGGACCTCTTGGAGTACGGCCCGGATGATTATGACCTCGCCGACCCAAAGGACCTCGTGTCAGAGATGGAGCTCTCTAGCGGGATGAACCACCTTTTTTACCGCCAAACTGACCACCTTAGAGAGGATCCAGGGTGATTTGGTTACGATGCTTCAAATCCACGCGGTTACGCTCGTTGATAGTGGCTTCGCTTAACCCAACTCCTCAAGGCAGACGGTCCCCTGCGGCGCAGGTGAGCTTAGTCTCGTCAGCGTTCACAGGGGTACCACTCAATGTACCGGCAGGGCCGTCCGTAGAGACAACCTCGCACTTCCTCAAAGACCTAAAGCCTCTGAGGTTTGGGGGCGAGGAACGGGAATGAAACAAAGACTCTATCAATATGTTCCTAGAGCGAAGTGCGCTGTGATAGCAGCCTAGCCACGTGCAGCCCGTAGAGGCTAGCCTCTCATTAACTGGCAAGGCTTACAAGTGGTGGATGAATCTAACCCCTCATTCTGCCACTTGGATGGAAATTGACGAGATGTTTCGCAAAGAATTCTTGCCAGCTAATAAAGGGAAGAAAAGTTGGGAGTTGTGGGATAAATGTTCTATGGAGAACAAATCCCTAACTCAGTACATCTCGGACTATAGGGGGATAGTACTCAAGCTAAAAAGGATCGATGAATTCGAGAAGCTACGGGGCTTCAAGAGAGGCCTCATAGACGGTTACCTTGTTTGTTAATCTAAGGATTAAGGACAAGTCCAATAGTCATTTGACACATATACAAAAGTATGGCACTCTTGTCTCCTCTATTTTGGGTTTCGGTGGTCCTATTTTGATGGAGAACGGCTAAATGTATTGATCATAATTAAGGCTGAAACTACTATATTTAGGTGCTTTCGGCAAGTGATCTCATTAAATTTGCGGCCCAAATTAATGAAGTCTCATCTTTTATTCTATTTTATATTTCACAAAAGCGTTGACAAAAGATACGAAATCTATGTTAGAAGGCTCTCAAAACAAGGCCATTAATGACAAATCACCTACTTTTTTCAAATGTATACCTTTTTCACTCTCTCTCTATTTTGTGAGGGGTTTAAGTCTTTCCGTCTCTATATTTTCTTTCTTCTTCTCTAATCTTTGAGTTTTCATGGTGTCTTCGGCACGTCGCCCTTCACATAACATAACTTCTTGTGACTTTCATAACGTTAGAGAGGATGGTCTTTGGAAGCCCATATCTTTTTGTGTGAATGACTGGATAACAATGCTTCCTTCATGCAAAGGTGTACACAGAGTGAAGAGAACTAAACGTGATAAAGTAAAAAACCATTGGAAAGGTCGTGTTCTTGCTTTCAAAGTGACTGAAAATGGCTGGCTAGCTAAGGTTCAACATGTGTACATGGCCAAGGATATGGTGTTAGACTAAGAAGAACATCCCACGCTGCATTCTTACTGTAAGTAAAGAAAAACTTCTATTTGATACAATGAATTTTTCATTCTCCCATTGTTTTTTCTCATTTTTTGATTCCTTTCCAGACATATTTCCTTCAATAGCTGTGCAATGGCAGCCTGTGGAGAGATTAAGTGGGACGTTCAAAGCAATGCATAAAGGGATTGCAAATGCTATGTATACTGACAAGCCACCTTCCTTTTATAAAACAATGGATTTGTTTGTCTATTTTGCAAAATACATGGTTCCATCACGAGAAGGTGCATATGGAGAACTACATCAAGTACCCGTTCCCACCATAAGTTCACTTGACTGGGAAGCTTCTGATGCATGTACTATATCAATCTTCAAATCCAAGATCAAAGAAGACATCCTTAAAGCTATGTCTCCGGCAGGATATCAAGAAGGATTAAAGTTCAATGGTTCTTGCCTATACATGTCTTTGTGGCATGTTTCAAAACAATGGACTTGCAGAGGACAAAGACGATGTGGCTTAATAGAAGACTTTCTATGACTGATTTGGATAATGTACTTGGAGACGGATGGAGTACCAAAGAAACTTTCCATATTGGCGATAATATTAGTTGTAGAGTAAGCCCAAATTCTATGTCTATCTCATATCAACTATGTCGTCAATCATTAGTTCTGGGCTATGACTATAGGAGATGGAGAAGCAAATTAGGTAGCTGGGTTCCTCTCGACTCTGAGGAAAATTTTCCAGAGTTTGAACTAAAGGTCACAGTCCATCCACACACCGAGTATAGAAGCCTTATAGTAACAACAAATTGGAGACTACATGATGTTAGAGAATCTCTTGAGTTTCTTAATGAAACATCTCCTGAGTATAGATTCAAAGTGGATGGAATGTGGTGAGCACAAGGATGGTGAATTCAACCTCTTGCATCACATGCCTTCACCCAAAAAGAGTTTTATTTGAGCCACTTGCAAGGACTTGAAAAACAAGTTCAATATTGTAATCATTGCATTTTGCCAATATATTTATCTTTTCTCTACCTTATTGTGATCATTATTTATGTTGTTTTAAACTTACGTGACACAATGATACACATTTAAGAATTGATAATTGGTATTAAGTATTTGAAGTACAAAATTATGAATCACCAAAGGGTATATGTTCATATGGACAAAATGAACAAAAGTGTACATAACTTTTGTGGAGAAATCAATCATGAAACTCCACTTTTCTTTTTGCTTGAGAGGATTCTGCATCCTTAGAGACCCTTTTTCTATTGTGTTCAGGAGGGGGTGAAAGTTCATGAGTAGGTGGTGGTGACTTGGGCTCCTCAAGGCTTGGCACGAGGACTTGGCAAGGGTTGGTGCTTTGGTCTCCTGAGGAGTGGTTGGCTTGGGTGACTTGGCAACCTTCTTTGGAAACATGATTCGTAGCTTGAAAGGTGAGCTAGGTGCCTCCCCTTACTCTTCTTAGCTGTACGACGCTTTTGAACCTTGAATTTCAATGGTGAGTGGAATGGATGGACCTTTGTATCTTCTCTTCTTTTTGCAGGGCTCTTCTTCTTGGTGGGACTCTTCCCCTTGGTAGGAATCTTCTTGGCATGGCTCTTCTTTGTAGGACTCTTCTTCTTGTGATTCCTTTTCTTTGAAGGGATTTTCTTTGTATGGATCTTCTTTGTAGGACTCTTCTTCTTGTGATCCATTTTCTTTGCATCCAAACCCTTGGTGGCTCTACCTTTCTTTGGTGGCAAAGGAGATTATGGATCATTTGGGTTTGTTGATCTTTCCAAAACCATAGAAACAGCCTTCTCTCTCACCCACGTGACCCAAGACTCTAGATAGTCATGCAATTGATAGTTAGGAAATCAAAATAAATCAATGGCACATCAGATACACACTTACAGTGAGTGTAGGCATCCTGCACCTTGACTCAAGATATCTCCATGCATTGGCAAGCACCCTCCATCCACAAAATGTTGAGTCTGTTTGTAAAGGCACTTTTTGATTGTAGTACTTGAAACCTTCTATATTATAATCCTTATTTGTGTACTCAAGTGACCAACGATAAGTTTGGTTTAACTGCAAGAAGACATCAATCAAAAAGCTACTAATAGAAAACAATGGGCCATCAAGCATAGATCATACTTACAGTTTACTTCTCCCATGGATACTTGACAATGAATTCATAAATATAATATCTTTCTCCAAAAGATTGAAGATAATAAGAGTCCACTTTCCTCTACAAAGAATAACAATTAGCTAGGAATACCACAAAATGTTATAAATAACATGTTAGGAGTTAAGATTTACCCTTCAAACATAGGGGTATATTATGTAATTGCAGGTCAGCATGTTAAAATCTTCGAAAAAACTTGAAAGGCTTCCTTGCTTATTAAAAAGGCAAGGAGGTAGCTTCAAAGTGAAGAAAAGCCTTCACAAAAACGACGAGTTTTTGTGAAGAATCATCAAAGGTGCTCTTACAAGGAACGACAAGTGAACCGCTCAACTTCCCGCAAGGCGTGGTTCGCATGCAACACAAATTGCAGAGCATACAAAACACAAAGACTTCAATTTCTCAAGGTACAAGTTGTCGTTTCTTTTTCTCTCTTTGCATTAGTGTGTTTACCGTGGGCAGTGATGATATCCCACCTACACACACGTTTGATTTTGAGCACGTAGATCAAAATCAGGGTACCATGGGTGTTGTTGATACTAATATGCATGATGATGATGATCTAGGAGATCATGGGCTTGTAGATATGGCTTCTTTCAAGACTTTGGAACATCGCCAAAGCGTACTTGAAAGAAACTTCTGTGCACTCAATGAAAATGTTACCAATCTTACAGAGTTACTTGTGAAATTTATGAATTCACAGACAACTCAAGGAGCCACAAGTGGCACGGTTCAAGGGAACCAAGCTCTCACGACTCAAGGAGTCCAAGAGACAAGTGCTCCAGAAGATGCAGAAGGTAGCAATGCACTACTTAAGAATATCACCATTCTTGAGTTTCACGGGGAAGAGCATGACTGCAACAAGGATGCGATCAATGCGTTCTTACACAAATGGAGTGATATTATTTATAGATTCACTACAACATAACACTAAAATTTCAACGCAACAGATTTTGACGGCCGTACCTTTCCGTGCGTTTTTCGACGGACTGATATACACGTGGAAAGGGGTGTCAAAATGCACATGAAAATACGCGTGGAAAGGTAAACATTACCATACGTATTTCCACAAATATTCCCACGTGTCTTTCGACGCATATTTCGATGAAACAAAATGGGAGGAAAAAAAGGAAATCCGCGAGCAGGCGATCATTTTTGCCTGCAACGCGGTCAGATATGCTCTTAGCTGAAACCTGCTACACAGGTATTATGAGCTCTCCCCCCCCCCCCCCCCCCCCCCCCCAACCCCTCTCTCTCTCTCTACATCGTGTGTGTGTGTGTGTAGGAAAGAGAGAGAGAGAGAGAGAGAGAGAGAGAGAGAGAGAGAGAGAGAGGTGTGTGTGTGTGTGTAGGAAAAAGAGAGAGAGGTGTGTGTGTGTGTGTGTAGGAGAGAGAGAGAGAGAGAGAGAGAGAGAGAAGTGTGTGTGTGTGTGTGTGTAGGAAAAAGAGAGAGAGAGAGAGAGAGAGAGAGAGAGAAACGTGTTTGTGTGTAACAAACTAAAGAAAGAGAGAGAGAGAGAGAGAGAGAGAGAGAGAGAGAGAGAGAGAGAGAAATGTGTGTGTGTGTGTGTAGAAAATCAAAGAGAGAGAGAGAGAGAGAGAGAGAGAGAGAGAGAGAGAGAGAGAGAGAGAGAGAGAGAGAGAGAGAAATGTGTATGTGTAAGAAATTAAAGAGAGAGAGAGAGAGAGAGAGAGAGAGAGAGAGAGATGTGTGTGTGCATGTAGAAAATTAAAGAGAGAGAGAGAGAGAGAGAGAGAGAGAGAGAGAGAGAGAGAGAGAGAGAGGAAAATAGAGAGCGAGATCGAGAGAGAGAGAGAGAGAGAGAGAGAGAGAGAGAGAGAGAGAGAGAGAGAGAGAGAGAGAGAGAGAGAGAGAGAGAGAGAGAGAGAGAAATGTGTAATTAAAGAGAGAGGGAGAGAGATGTGTGTGTGCATGTAGAAAATTAAAGAGAGAGAGAGAGAGAGAGAGAGAGAGAGAGAGAGAGAGAGAGAGAGAGAGAAAGAGAGATAGCGACAGCGAGAGATGCGAGACAGAAAGAGAGATAGCGAGAGTGAGATCGAGAGAGAGAGAGAGAGAGAGAGAGAGAGAGAGAGAGAGAGAGAGAGAGAGAGAGAGAGAGAGAGAGAGAGAGAGAGAGAGAGAGAGAGAGAGAGAGAGATAGATTCCATTATCGTCCTCGGAGGTCAAATATGACCTATGGGACCAATAAAACATGTACAATAAAGACTCCTCTATCTAAGAGGGTACAATGGCTGCAATAACCCACGTAGATGTGTGTGTGGGGGGTGGGGGAGGGGAGGGGGTGATACAACAAAATTGCAACAAATGTTGCTTTGGAGGGTATGGATGGTTAAGGGAGAGGATGTGGATGTCGGGCAGGTTTTTGAGTGCGAAACTCCTCGATTATGGCTCTACCGCCACGATAGACGGCATACTTACCTGCGGCCCGTGCATCTCGTACCTTTTGCAACTCTTGCTTCTTTATCTTGAGTTGGGCGGAGGTTAGAGCCTCGCTAATCCATATGGTTGTGCCCTTGAGAAGATGCGTTTTCTTTAAGAGTGCCGTGTGGTCCTCTTTGGTCTTGAAAACAAGGCTCCCTTGGTTGGTGTGGGGATCCCGATCGACGAAGTCGATGGTGGGGATGTCAAACTTGAGTGGTTGGATAGCATTGTTGAGCTTGGTTAATATAGTAGGAAAATCGTCAGTCTCCTCCCACCAAGAGGAGGGTAAGCCGCCAATGCATAGAGTCCACTGCTTTTTGAGATTCGAGCAATTGGAGGCGCGCTTCAAGGGCAGCAAAATGTGTTTTGAGTTCATCATTCTCGTTCTTCAACCCCTTGACTTGGGCTTGGAGGTGGTCGAGCGGGTCTATCTTGGGGGTTGCCACGAACGATCTGGTCTTTCTTGGTGTTGAGGGTGCACCGCCAATGTTCTTGACATCGTTGGTTTTGGCCATCGTTCGGGCTTGGGAGTCAATTAGCTTGCTGCTTCTGAGTAAGACTTGCAGGTGGTTAAGTCGATGGAGATGGGCTGTCAAGCAATGTACTGTCCAAAGCCTAAGAGCTAGACAGTGACGATTTGCAGGCAAGGATAGAGATGGGCTCAAGAGTTGGCGGGAACTCTCGGGAACTATATATATATATAGAGAGAGAGAGAGAATTAACTAGAGATAGCTACGGAGATGGATAGAGAGAGAGAGAGAGAGAGAGAGAGAGAGAGAGAGAGAGAGAGAGAGAGAGAGAGATAGTAGTAGATAGAGAAAGTCGGCGTGAAAGAGTTAAGTTGGCTGACCAATTGTGTGAAAAGGACAGAAAGTCTCTATATCTCTCTCTCTCTCTCTCTCGCTCCCTCTAGAAGAAACTATGGAACTAAAAGAGGCAAAGGGGTTTTTCCCGCTACATGCATTGTCATGTACACCTGGGAGAGCACGTATGTGTCTACCCATATAGGATTTGACCAATAAGGACGAGATTTTGACCCGGTGGTTCTGATCTCCGTACACCTCTGGACCGAGGTGTATGGAGATCGGGCAAGACTAGAGAATGCGAGGTAGTTTACATTGTGAGGAGTATATATATTAAAACAACATTCATAATCATTGTAGATGGCAGCATCATCAACTAACATGGAGAAAAAGATTGCATGCTCGTGCACGCTCTGCAAGTATCACATCCTGCGCCAAGCGTAGGAAATGTAATGAGCATGTGCACAAGTACGGAGAGTTTGCTAGAGAAATCGTACAGAATCTATGATACGACTCCTACGAAATGGGCATTGATTTTCATGACATAACACCTACATCTGAGAGAGAGAGAGAAAAAGGATTATGCGTGAAGGTCCGACCAATATAGAGCCAAGGATGGAAGCAGAAAAGGGCTTACAGAAAGAAGACGATGGCATGGAGGAGATGCTGGATGCCTTCTTCCAAACAAGCGAGGAGAACGCTAATGAAGCAGCACCAGAAGCCGTGTGCCTATCTCCTCAAGACATGTTGAAGAAGTTGGCACGTCAACCAATCTTTAAAGGCACCAAAATATATGTGCTTCGTACTTGTCGAACGTTTTTGAATCTGCAGTCAGTGTACGGGTGGTCAGATGCAAGCGTCACTGCTTTGTTTAGATACGTAACTTACAAAGAGATTTTCCGATTGCAACAGTGACGTGCTTGGGGAGATTTTTAATTTAATGTGGCTTAAACAGGTTGTTGCGGGAGAAACTTCTCTCGGCTGGCAATGAAATGCCCCCCTCCAGGCCAGATGCAAAGCGATTATTGACCTCAATTGGCTTGGACTACAACAAGATTCATGCATGTCCAAATGATTGTATTCTTTTTTGCAATGAATTCGCAGATTGTCTGTCGTGTCCTAAGTGCGGAGCAATGCGCTACAAACAAGATGCAGTTGGCGAGACAGTGCCAGCTAAAGTGTTGTTGCATTTCCCTATTATTTCAAGGATAAAAAGCATGTTTCGTTGTGGTTCCATTGCAAAGTTGATGCGGTGGCATTCTACGAATAGATCCACTGACACAACATTTAGGGTGCCCGCTGATTCAAAGGCTTGGAGGCACATTGAAGATACCTGGCCACATTTTAAGAGTGAACCACGCAATTTGCGTTTGGGCATGGCAATGGATGGAGTCAATCCATTTGTAGAAGCTCATCATGGAGCACTTGGCCTATGCATGATTGGCCAGGATACGGTGAAGCTTCTCGTAATGGTTCTTGATTTACAAAATTCTCGCTATTCACAAGCGCTTTGCCTTGGCTTGAATCATGCTTTAATATATGCAGGGCTTACAACTTCGGGATACAATGCATATCCAATTTGCGGGCCGTCTTTGGATGTGTACTATTCTGTCTCTATTCAAAAGACAATTTATCAAGGCCACCACTGTTATCTTCCAGATGGCCATCACTTGCGCGAAGGTCAGCTTGGTCGCCTCGAATGTCGTCCTATGCATATACAGGAGTGGCGTCGCCAATGGGAGCAACATGAGGGGCAACCTCTTCCAGGAATGAAACGTTTGTCCATTCTCCATATGTTGCCGTACTGGGGTGATCTACTAATTAACCATTTGCTGGATCTAATGCATATATTCAAGAATGTGGGAGAGCTCCTCTGGAAGACAATCATGGGAATGAAAGATAATCGAGCTTCACGAGATGATTTCCAGTCAGTTGGAAAGATGCGAGAGCTGTGGTCTTTCACCAATGCAGCTGGCCAAACAAAGCTTCCAAGAGCGCCATGGGTATTGCTAAAAAGCGAGGAACGACAAGTCAAAAGGGTGATTTCAGAGTTCAGGATGCCAACAGGATATATGCGATGTCTCAAGACAGCATTCACCTGTGACGATCAATTGTCAGGACTGAAATCGCACGATTGGCATAAGTTCTTGTAATTCATTCTTCCAATTGCGATCAAGGGGTGTTTAACGGAGGAAGTGCGGTTCTACATATACAAGATTTCAGAGCTGGTGCGGTGAATCTCTTCCAAGGAGATACAAGAGGAATCCATTGCAGTCCGAAAGGCTAACTCCATTGAAACAGTTTGCATGATTGAGAAGTATCTACCCACGAGCTGCCTAACTATCCAAATGCACTTGCTCGTCCATGTAGTAGATGAGGTTGCAGTGGCAAGTACATTTCACAGCCGTTGGATGTTCTTTCTAGAGCGGTTCAAGAAAACACTTAAGGGTTTTGTTCGCCAAAAAGCGCGTCCAGAGGGGAGCATGGCAGAAGGATGACTGGTGCAAGAGTCTCTTGTCTTGACGATCGAATTTCTATCCGTTTCTGACCCAGAAATGCCTCAACTATGGAGCGATGAGAAGCATGCAAGATTGGTGGGAGAGGAGACGCAGGGGCAAGGGGTGCCGAAGAAAATGAACGACGCCATGTGAGAAGAGATCATGAAGTTCTGTATACTAAATTCAGAGTCGATGCAAAGATGGCTTGAAAGGTACGAAGAAGAGAAAGAGAGACGCAATAGGGAGCGACACAATTTCAGGAGAAGCCGAACGACTAGAGGCTTACCCTTGCTAGACTATCTTACTCCTCTACCTGAATTCCCTACAATGGCATGGTTGGACAAGATAGTGAGAGCAGCTCGACAGATCGGAGAACCCATATCTCTAGAAGAGGAAGAGCTGGCTATTGGATGTGACTGGAGGTATCATACATATATGGCATTGTGGTCGCATGGAAAGAATTTCAGAACACAACAATTTGACAGCAGAAGAAACACATTTGACAGTGGGGTAATGGTTAGTTTCATGCAAAAGAGCAGGGCCAGTGCCAGAGACACGACTGAGAGCACTAGCAACCTGGATCACTAGCACACCTCAGACACCTTGGGGGGCACACGATTCTAGTCCCTCCAAGCTCTATATTGTACGGGCAGATGGTTCTGTTGACATGGATAGAGTCAGGACTGAGATGAGACAACAGATTCGCCAGCTCGCGGAGCTGTAGTTTTCGACCAGCATTCTGACGCCTTGGCCTGATCAAGATTGCAACAAAATGAATTATATAGTGAATACCATCATGAGAGAGTATCAGCTTACTTCGGGTTCAGAGGATCTTCCGAGGAGGTGGATCAAGGGTGTTGCACGGGACACCATGAAACATCATCGAGATGCACCTCGTAAGGCTTTCAGGACCGGCTCGCCGAAGCCTTCGGGCATCCCACACGAGACATGGAAGCAGATCAGGGAGGATGAGTGGACAGGGGACACGCGGTTCAGATAGCAGCGTCAGGCTGTGGAGGTACGACAGATGAGCAGGGGAACATCTCATCTTGGCAGCAGAGGTTTTGACACCTTTTGCTACGAGTTTGTGAGTTTCCAATCCAATCCTAGCTATGGCGTTTTTTTAAAACGCGATGAATCATGTATTCTTAATTACTTTGATTTTTGTATAAACGTAGAATCTTGCAATGCATCGAGCCCCGACACGCCAGGAGGAGACATATGGATATCGTAGAGGTATTTATGAAGTATTGAATGACCTTGCTGCCTCAGGAGAGCCTGTAGACTGGGAGACCTTAGAGTTTCGCTAATCGATTGAGGTGAGACATTAATATGCGTGAGTTGATTTAATTAAATAAGTATATGTGAAGTAATATCAATACTAATTTTGTGACTTGTCCTATGTGCAGGTTGTGACGCGTAGTCATCATTGGATTTCATATATATGTTTTGTGAGACACAGACACGCTTCTATGTCTCTTTTCTGTATAGACATGGTTATGGTTATGGTTATTGTTTAGACATGGTTATGGTTATTGTTTTGTTTATGGTTATGTTTAACTTTATGGTTATGGTTATGGTTATGGTTATTGTTTTGTTTATGGTTATGGTTATCATTATGGTTTTGATCAATATGGTTATGGCCGGTTATGGTTTTAATTTGGTTATGGTTTTAATTTGGTTATGGTTTTGCACAAAGTTCTTTATGGTTATGGTTTTAATTTGGTTATGGTTTTGCACAAAGTTCATTTCATTTTTCTTAAATCTCATGTGAGATCCTACATGGATATAGAGGCGTATACATATGGTTTTTTTTTTTAAGTTTATGTTAAAACAAAAGAAACTCTGTCGAAATTTTTGCGGGAGCTGCACGATTGATTTTGGTGCTGCTCGCTTTCTTGGACAGAGGACAGGCAGTCTAGCTGTGGCTCTGTCCATCTTTTCACTCGGCACAGGCCACGTTGCCTGTCCTCTGCCTAAGAAATTTTTTTTCTGATATGGTCGTCGAAATATGCGTCGATAGACCCGTCGAAATACACGTCGAAAACAGTACCTTTCGACACGTATATCGATGCCTATTTCAACGTTTTCACAGGGACGGGTATTTCGACGGATTTTTCAACGGACCGCGTCGAAATCTGCCTCGAAGGCACCTTTTTTTGTTGTAGTGATTGAGACACACCCCGGATATAAAGACGGTTGTGGAAACAAGTCTATCTCTTAAAGGCAAGATCAACACATTGTTTCCATGTACGAAACACTCCATTTTCAGCACACTTTGAGGATACTATATTCCATGACTCCATCTTCCTCAAGAGCTTAGGAACCTCGCCGGCCTCTTTAGCATCTTCCAAAAACAGCTTTGCATTGATAAGGACTTCCATTTCCTTCCAATCCCAATAGGCTGGCATATCTCCGCCGACTAAGACATTCAGTTTTTGCTGGTCAAAAACTTTGAAGCCTTTTTAGCTTCACTTTTGGGTGAAGGCTGCTTCTCATGTGGAGTTCTACGATCAACATTAGACTTCTTCAAACTCGCCATTTCTAGCCCCTATATCACAATTCAAATCCAATCACAAAGTGGTACACATAGACAATAAACCATACAATGTGGAACTTTGGAATCCTGGCATGAGTTTGTATAAGTTGTTTACTTTTGAGATATGCAACAAATCTCAGCACATTGAGTCAAATTTACCTCTTGTTGCTTCCTTGGTGATTGATTTTCGAGATTGATATTCCCTTTTGAAGAGCTTCTCTTGACCCATTTCAGCCCCTACACCACCCACAATCTCAACATAAATAAAAAAACAGATACTGAGAAGTCAACAGCTTGAGACTAACTAATGTGCCCCTAATAATGAACTTCAATTGCATTCAGCGAGAGAAAACATTCAGCTAAAAAGCTAAGAAAAAAAAACAATAACTTTTACCTGGGCTTGCTTAGGTGCTACATCCATGGGCTTTTTCCCCTTGTAACTTGCAGGTGGTGAAGGCATGGATCTAGTAACATTTGATAGAGTTGTCAAGGGATTCCGTTTTGGTGTGCAGCATAGACTATCAACGTCGCTATCTTCTGATTCATGGAGGCCAGAAAGCATATCTAGGTTGGGCTTGTTTTTAAGGGCTTTCTCTGCTTTCTTGAATCGCATGCTGTCACTTGTTGGCAAGGAAGTGTAGATGAGCTCTTGAGTATTGCTATCACCCAAGCTAATCGTAGCACCTTCTTCTTGCTGAGTGAAAGGAACAACTTCCACCTCCTGACTCCATACCTCGTTCAAATCCAAGTGAAGATCCATATGAGGGCCCGTACCACTTGTGTATGTGTGAGTGCCAAGACTAGAGAGAGGGAGAGCGGGAGAGAGGGTCACTATACAATCGTGCTAGTGTTTAATCCGCTTTTAATCCTACAGCTTGGAGCGCGATCTTCAACCGTGAGCACTCGAGCACTCAGATTTTGAATATCCGTATTTTTATTATACTTCACTTTTGGCCACGAGGGGTCATGAGTGACCAGTTTAATTTTTACGTGTGGCCTCGACATGTGGCCATTGGTGGCCAAAAATCCTTCGTGGAAACGGGCCCTATATATACTATACATCCCCCCCTGACATGCGTTGATGCCAGACACCCGACAAGTGTCCGGCAGGCGGCAGGATGAGAGAGAGAGAGAGAGAGAGAGAGAGAGAGAGAGAGAGAGACAAACAGACACAATCCCTTCTGATCCCCGAGAGAGAGAGAGAGAGAGAGAGAGACTTAATGAAGCCGACGCATCCGTATCCGGATTCCTCTGTTTCTCTGTGTGTGTAGTCTCTGAGCCAGTTCTCATGAGGGTTTGATTTTCAAAATGTTGGCAATATGTTGCCAATTTTTTGGTTTCACATGGAGTGTTTCCACTAAATAGTTGGCAACAAGTTGCCACAAGTTCCCAAACGGCTCCATGCCCAAGGGGTGGAGCAAGATGGCAACCACAAGTGAAGACAAAGAGAAAAAAGTGTTTTTCATTGAATGGAAGAAAAGACAAACTTTTTTTCCACTTCTCTCTCTATTCTCTCACTTACTTTTCCCATTCATTTTCCTTAAAAAAGAAATCTCTCCCACTCTCTCACGTTTTTAGATACCTTCCATGAGAACTCACAAAATCAAGTTGTTGGTTGGCAACAAAACCTCTCATGTGAACTAGCTCTCCGGAGTCTGATTGTGCCCCTTTGCCTGTAGCTGTAGCCTGTACCTCTACTCCATCTCGCCCACTTCATATCTGCCGGTGCTTGATCTGACGATCTCATCACGTGAAATGCAACGACCCGTTGTTGTCTTTGTGTGTGTGTGTGTGTGTGTTCGTGTGTGCGCGCAGCTAGTCTGTATGTCTGTGTCTCTCTGTCACGCGTGGCCTGCAGATGAGGACAATATTGTTGGCGATCAGAGGCCTGCAGATGAAGACATTGTGGAAAAATTATTTCCATAAACTAAAGCAAATCTTGCAAGGCTTTTGTCCTGCCATGCGGGGCCATATATTTGTATCTCGTTTGGAATTCAACTTCAAATTGGAAAGGCCAAATTTCACTCTTGAGCATAATAATTTCAACTTTCCTAATAAGCTTGCCACCTTCGTCCTGCTCCCCGCATTCCTCTGCTATGTACTCGCGCACGCCTTTACTCCTTGAATCTTCTCGTAAGCAGCACAGGCCCCTGCCCCCAACTCTCTTTTATACTTGATGCTTCTCTGCTTGTTTTCCTCTCTTTCGCATATGCTCAATGGCTTGCAGATAAGTAGGCCGTGTAGCATCACCTACAGGTCTGTGCTCCGTGTGCATGCGACGTGGCGTGTGAGGATGGGTGTGTATGGAACTGGTCTCTCTGTGTGTGTGTGTGTGTGTGTGTGTGAGAGTGAGAGAGAGAGAGAGAGAGAGAGAGAGAGGATGGATGGATGGATGGATGATCGCTTAAGCTTTTTGCACAGTACAAACGAGCTCGGTCCCGACCTTGCAGACTATCCCTATGACATGGTACCCAACAAGGCTGAGCATCTCTTCTTTGCCCAGCTCTGTACTCATGATCGTAAGCAGCGAGAGGCACGCATGGCAATTTCTAGAGAGGAGAGAGCTACGACTCCTTACACTTCTCCGGCCACTTATTGCATGCTGAGGGAGATACAGGCTTTGGTGGTCCTAGTACCGCGAGCGCACAGCTTTGCAAGCTTTTTGTGTAAAGTGCCGGGGGCCGGCTCTTGGTGTGCACATAGAAGATGAAGCTTCTGTGACTAAGAGGTGTGGCCACATGCCAGGGAAAGTGCTTGTTGCCATATCAGAGCATATCAATCGCCTTGTAGCAACACGTTTACAGCGAGTACTGATGCGGAGGCCGCTACCTTTTGCAGAGCAACATTGATCACTCGATTAACTTGGCATCTATTAGTTAGCAGCTTAGAGAGCTAGCTATATATAATATTTGACCACGCGGAAGCTTGCAAGATTCCCAGCTGCAATCTTGAAGCAGACCCTTGTCCGCAGGGACCTTGATTTGGTGTGCCTCAACTCAAAATCCACCTTAAGCTGGCTACCCACATTAGGCGCTCTTTGGTAACTGTTGCAAACCTGTGCCAGACTTAGCTGTTTAGCTGCACATGGGACTGAATGAATTCTCAGCTTACAAGGCCCGCTCCACATTAGCATCCCCGGCCTACTGCATCAGTGCACTATTAAAAATTCACTTGCTGACACCGCTTCTATGCTGCCCCATCTCATCACATCAAAGTAGCTCTTTTGCACCGCAGCACTTAAGCTGCTGTACAAAACACTGTCACGGTCTTGCTCTCCTTCGTAAGATAAAACAATCAGCTAGGAAAGGGTGGCATAGTCCGCAGCCCACCGTCCCCTTCCGTCAGTACCCAGTGAGCCCCAAAAATATGCTCTCAAAAGAACAACATTAAACTAGCTCCTACATCAGATACAACAGAGGACTCTCCCATCCGATATGCTCGTAGAACCCTGCAAGCCTCTTGGCCATAGCACCCCTGGCTTTTAGTGCGCTTCCCTCTAGCTTGAACAACTATAATTGGAAACGGCTATCAGATCAGTGCCAGATGTTGCAGCTCCAAGTCCGCCCACTGCGCCTCTACAAACATCTGTAGCAGCATATGCGGCGTGCAATCTGTGATAGCCTTGTTCAGCCTGTGTTCAGCATGCCCACAACCTACTGCTATCACTCGACCTCCTGTTTACCATACTCCAGGCTCCGGCCATAGCCGCCTTCCTCTCTCCGCTTGTAGTACAACACCAAGCAGGTGTCATATTGCTGTTGATCTTTAATGCAAACTTATAAAACACCTCAGCCTCAAGACAACCCACTTTGCAGCCGCTTCATCAACCAAGCTGGCCCAAGGATTTCATCATCCTCAAAGAAGTCACGTGTGTCACAACAAGTTTTAGACTTTTCTCAACATGAGAAAAAGGGCCTGTTTTTCACTTCTTTTTCTACTTCAAAGTGTGTGAAGCACGAGAAGTGTAAAAATGGTTTTGATAGAAAAAAAGAGATTTTTCATTTAAAATATTTATCATCTCAATGTAGTAATTTAATCAAAATATTTGCACATATCATCATGCAAGAAGTTCATATTTTTGCATACATGAATAATTTGGGTCCGTATAGGTCTAAATTTTCTCATATTAAAACCAGTAAATTTTAACAATGTTACTTATATTTTAATTTTAAAGGTGGCATTCTTGATTTCTTTTGCAACAAATTATTTCCACTTTAACACTATGATTTTTTTTGCACAATGTAGTTGCTTCTAAACCATTCAAATTTTGGCAATATACGATATATTCACATCTTCTTGAGTAAAAAAATACATCCATGCCACTGTAAACTTTTCGTATGCTGAAAAATTTTCAATGCTTAACACTAGAATGGTAACAGGACACTTTTATGTCCTTGGACACTTTTGTGTCTTGTTAAGTGACCATTTTGCTTGAATTATTTGAAGAGTATGAAAATGAATTTCGAGGTGCTATATATCCACAAAGTTGTCTTATGAGCTGAAAAAACTTAGCTTTTTTTTTTGAGTATCGATCTCACCATTAACCTTACTCTTGCACAACATTTTTGAACCTAAACTGTGTGAAAAAACGGGTCCGGTTTTTGGCAACTATACCACTCTAAACTTCATGTTTGTGAGGTTTAGATGGCTAGAGGTTAGGCCTTCATAGTTCTCAACATGTTTTGATGCTTGTAGGGAGAGCTAAGTGTTAAAATTGAAAGTTATGACCAATTTACAAGAATTGCATAATCTTGTTTTTTGGCCAAAATTAGCACTTTTATGATTTTTTTGGTGGCTTTCTTGATATGCAAATTCAATTTTGATTGTGTAAGTGTAATGTATAACATAAAGCTAATCTTCCTTGAGTTTTGGGGGACCTAATATGCTATATAGCATAGTATATGATGATGGTTGAGTTTTTTGATTGCTGAAGAATAGGATACATTTTAGAGTAGCAAGTATAAATTTCTCAATGTTGCTAGTTTCTTAGGCCAATTGTGTGTATTTTGTAGGTAGTAACCATATCTAATCATAGACTACAAACTTGGCTAGATATTGAGTAGTTTCTATGGGTTTCTAGAGGTCATAATGCTAAACCCAATTTTTTCATGTTTGCTGTATTTAGCACTTTATCATTGCCCCCAAGGTTCCAATTGTAAGAGATCCATTATCCTTTTGACATGCTCCATGGATCCTTTTGAATCCAGAGGCCCAAAGGGAACTAAGAAAACATGTATATAGTATCTGTATTGAGCGTAACTATATAAATTTTGATGATAGGTCCGCAGAATGGCAAAAATGCAACTTTTTTGTACCTATTTTTTTGCCCAAAAAAAAATTAGTGAGGTAAAAGCAACCATATGTTTTGGTCACCAACCCATTGAAGTTAACAGGGCATTTTATCCCATGTCCTACAAAAATCCCCACTCTTATTTATATGCAATCAACCGTAAGAAATTGTTGTTTTGGGCAAAATGCACTGGTCCATCAACTTTGGAGGCTTGTAGTGACCAAGGGATGAGAAAAATTACAAGTTTCTCATTTTTTCCATATGTGGTAGTTATTGAACTATAAGCTCATGAAAGGATTTTTCAAAATGAGTGGATCTACTATGGTTTGGAATTTTTTCCCAAAACCCTGAAAGGACACTTTTATGTCCTATTAGGTTACCATTCTAGTGTTAAGACATTGAAAATTTTGTATGGTAAGAGAAATTCTCACATCCTATCATAAGAAGCACTTTGCCTCTAGTGATAATAATTCTTACTTTGTAAAGATTTCACTTTTCCTAGCAAAATATTTTAGCTTTTGAACCATACAAAATATTATATTCAAATGATATAAATTTTTGTGTCATGACAATATTTTTCACTCTTAAAGTGAGAAAAGCTTGAGGTTCACTGTACATTATCAGTATGATGTTATATTTTCACCTTTTGTAGCAAGTTTTCACTCTTAAATCATTAATAAAAAATATACTATGACAAAGATTCTTATCATTCAAAGTGCAAAAATCTTGGACTTCAATGTAGTGTTATTTTGGTAGGTTCTAACACAATTTACCTATTTAACCATCAAATATTTTGCATGATGACAAAAAAATTTATCTCTTAAAGTGAGAAAAGATTAAATTTCAATGTAGATTATTTCTATAGTAAAGAAATAATTTCTATAGTAAATTTCAATGTAGATTATTTCTATAGTAAAGATTATCACTTTTGCAGACAAGATTGCTCTTATAAGATGATGAGAATTTTTGTATCATGTGAGAAATTCTCACCTTTTAAAGTGATAAAAGCTTGAACTTGAATATAGGTTATTCTCATATAGTAAAAATTTCACTTTTTTTTAGCAATGCTAGCTACCTCTTGGACCATAAATTATACTACCTCTTAAGCATCAGTTAATTTGCTTACGTAGAATTTTTTGAAACACCTTAATGTACCACATGCAATCCTTCAAAATGAGTCTTTGCTCTCGTCTTATTCACGTAAATTATGCCTCGAAAAAAGAGTGCATTTGTTTAGTTATGAGAGAGAGAGAGAGAGAGAGAGAGAGAGAGAGAGATCACATTTAAGACATACTTAACACTAGGTTGGTAATGGGACACTTTTATGTTCTGTTAAGTGAACATTTTCCTTGAATTATGTCAAGAGTTTCAAAATGGATTTTGAGGTGCTATCTGTCTAGAAAGTTGTCTCATGAACTGAAAAAAACTCGACATTTTTTTGGAATATCAATTCCATCTTTAACCTTGTCCTTGCACAACATTTCACAACCTAAACTGTGTGAAAAAACGGGTCCTGTTTTTGGCTTTTTTCAACTTTTTGCAACTATACCACTCTAGAATTCATGTTTGTGAGGTCTATAATGCTAGAGAACTATCTTTAGTAGTCCACAACATGTCCTGATGCTTCTATGGAGAAATATATGTTAAAGTTGTAAGTTATGACCAAATTACAAAAATGATCAAATCCTGTTTTTTAGCGAATTTTAGCACTTCTATGATTTTTTTGGTGGCTTTCATGATATCCAAATGCAATTTTGATTTTCTATGTCACATATTGTAACATAAAGCTAATATTCCTTGAGTTTTGGGGCACCTAATACCCTATTTTTCATAGTAGACAACGATGGTTGATTTTTTCAATTATAGAAGAAAACGAAACATTCTATTATATCAAGTATAGCTTTTTCAATATTGTTAGTTTCTTGTGACAACTACATGCACTTTGTAGGTAGTAACCATATCTAGTCATAAGGATCAAATTTGGCTAGATATTGAATAGTTTCTATGGGATTCTACAACTCATAATGTAGAACCCAGTTTTTTCATGTTTGTTGTATTTAGCACTTCATCTTTGTCTCCAAGATTCCCCTTGGTAAGAGATGTATTATTCTTTTGACATGCTCCATGGCTCCTTATGAACCTAAAGGACAATATCGAACTAAGAAAACATGCATATATTATTTGTATTGAGCGTGGCTATAGAAACTTTGATGATAGGTTTGCAGAATGGTAAAAATTCAACTTTTTTGTACCTATTTCTTTTGGCAAAACAAAAAATAGTGAGTCAGAAGCAATCATATGTTCTTATCACCAACCCATTGAATTTAACTAGGGAATTTATCTCAAGTCCTACAAAAATCCCTAATCTTATTTTTATGCAACAAAACATAAGAAATGACTATTTTGATGAAAATGTACTGGTCCATCAACTTTGGAGGCTTGGTGTCACCAAAAGATGAGAAATTTTACAAGTTTCTTATTTTTTCCATGTGTAGTAGTCCTTGAACTATAACCTCATGAAAGGATTATACAAAATGAGTGGATCTACTATGGTTTTGGAAGTTTTTTTCAAAACCTTGAAAGGACACTTTTATGTCCTGTTAGGTTACCAACCTAGTGTTAAAGACCTAGCACTCTAAACAAGGGATAGTGATACGATTTTTGGCATCTCATAAAGAAATGTTGACCTCAAAAAAGATATTTTACTATACATCAACAACCTAAATATTAAGGATATTTGCCAAAACAACCCAATCCAATAGTTGAAAGCTCCATCTTACAAAAAGTGATAGGTGTGAAGCTCTACTTTACAAAAACTAATAGTTTTAGAGCTATATGTTTGCATGCTCGATACATATCTCAATAGTATTTCACTACAAGAGGTACTTAATGTTAGAGACGCTCGCAGTGCGATGCTCAAATGCGAAAAACCACGGCGTCGCTATGAGTGTCGCTAAGTTACTTGTAACTTAGCGAAGTTACTTGTAACTTAGCGACGCTCATAGAGACACCTATAGCAATGCTGTCACGGGTAAAAAAAAATAACCGGGAGCGTCCAAAAACTCGGATCTCAGGTCTGAATTTTCGACGAGCGCTCATGCAAGCAAGGTAACGCGCGCTCTCCCTCTCTCTCTCTCTTTCTTCTCTCCCCCCCCCACACACACACACACACACACACGAGGAGAGGAAGGAGATTCAGGTATGCTCCTTCCCTCTCCTCACTCTCATGTTCCCTTCCCCTCTTTCTCTCTCCTCTCTCTCTCTCTCTCTCTCTCTCTCTCTCTCACACACACACACACACACACACATTGTGTTTCTGAGAGAGAGAGAGAGAGAGAGAGAGAGAGAGAGAGCTCATGCATAAACAAAAAATGCACACACACATGCATAAACAAAGAATGCACACACACATTGAGAGAGGAAAAGAGAGAGAGAGAGAGAGAGAGAGAGAGAGAGAGAGAGAGCATGTATAAACCAAAAACGCACACACATGCATAAACAAAGAATGCACACACACATTAAGAGAGGAAGAGAGAGAGAGAGACAGAGAGAGAGAGAAGAAGAAGAAGAAGAAGAAGAAGAAGAGTCATAACATCGTAGGAAACTATCCCAAGAGACCTTAAAGATCTAGTCGACGAGGAGTTGAACTCAAGACTTGTTATTCATGAGGGAAATGGCATAACCAATCTATCACACTTGGGTGATAGAAAAGTTATACCATTTTTCTCCTTTTATTGGCGTGCACACACACACACACACACACACCCGAGAAGAAGAGAGTTTAATTTAATGTCGTAGGAAACTAATTCCAACCTAAAGATCTAACCGACGAGGAGTTGAACTCAAGACCTGTTATTCAAGAGGGAAATGGCATAACCAATCTACCACACTTGGGTGATAGAAAGGTTATACCATTTTTCTCTTTTTATTGGCACACACACACCCACACACACACGAGAAGAAGAGAGTTTTAACGGCGTAGGAAACTATCCCAAAAGACGTTAAAGATTACGTTAGATGTAAACTTACGTTAAATTGAATTTAGGTTTATTTAAGTTAAATTAGATTAGATTTAGGTTTATTTTTAGTTAGATTTACGTTTGATTAGATTTAGGTTTATTTACGTTAGATTTAGATTATGTTATATTATATTAGATTTAGGTTTATTTACATTAGATTTAAATTATGTTATATTATATTAGATTTAGGTTTATTTATGTTTATCTACGTTAGATTTAGATTTACGTTATATTAAATTAGATTTAGGTTTATTCACATTATTTAGCTGTTATTGAAGAGGGAAATGACATAACCAATTTACCACACTTGGGTGATAGAAAGGTTATACCATTTTCCTCTTTTTATCGTTTAAGATAAGGTTAGATTTAGATTTACATTAGATTAGATTTAGGTTTATTTAAGTTAAATTAAGTTAGATTTAGATTTATTTTGAGTACACCGAAGGATTATACTGCCTACGCGTTTGAGACGCTGCATCGGGGATAATCCCGTCTTGATGCAAACTCTTGCTACGTCACTTTGTTGCCACCACTTGTCTGGATTGGTCGTCCTCTCCTCCCTGATACCAGAGACCATGCTTGGATGAGGAGACGCATGCGCGACTACATGAGGAGAGGAGTGGAGGGGTATCAGGGAGGAGAGGACGACCAATCCAGATAGGCGGTGGCAGCAAAGTGACGCAGCAAGAGTTTGCATCCAGACGAGATTATCCCATCACCTAGGGAGTGGCGGCTGGGCCAGCTTCGTGGAGGATTTTATCCCATCACTTGTGTCATGGATCGACGGGATGGAAAGGTGAGAGTTATAAACTCTTGCATTGAATTATTTGTATATGTGACGCCCATTCACATCTACATAGCTAGTAGCCCCATTGGTATGTCTTTTATCCTTCAATGGAGCGAATCACCACATGTTCAATTAGTTTAGATTTAAGATAAGATTTTGGATTGAGTTTTTATATTAGAGTCTACCTTCGAAATTACGGTAAAAAAATTAGAGTTAGACAAACGGTGAAAAGATCTACTGTGAAAAGATGTTAAGATGCTGTGAAATGCTACAGCTAGAGAAGAGGCAAAGGGGTTTTGTCCACTACATGCACTATCATGAAGACATGGGTGTGTAAATTTCTTGTACCCACAAATATAGGCATTGACCAATAAAGACGAGATTATAACCCGGTGGTTCTGATCTCCGTGCACCTCTAGACTGAGGTGTGCGGGGATTGGACATCACTAGAGAATGTGAGGTAGTTTACAGTGTGAACAAAGAGAGAGAGAGAGAGAGAGAGAGAGAGAGAGAGAGAGAGAGAGAGAGAGAGAGATAAAAGACAAAGAATGCCAATAGAATATTAAATTTTTTGTCCAGGTTATAAGATTTTTTCCCTCATTATGAGTAGTGACGAGGATGTGGGGCCGTCCAACCGAAGCACCTATCTTTCAACGAGGATCTTATGTCCTTGTAATCAATGCAAGCATGCTGTGTGATGGACAAGACGCGTTTCTTTGCAGCACGTTTGTGAATTTGGCGAGCTCGATACATCTATTATAGATCGAGTTGTTGCCAATTATAACTCTTCGGAGTCTGACGCTGGCCAACAGGCAGCAATCTTGCAACCCAATAGACATGTTTGCAGGCGCTTTGGTCAAGAAGCATATGTGAGGCCAAAAGATGTAGCCTCTGACAGCTCGGGGGATGATCATGCAGACCACATTTCCAACGAGGCAATGTTTGAGCCCGAGATTGATGAAATGATCGAGACGATCATGGATTCAGAAAGGCTTATCTATGATGATATGAAAAGTGAAGCCGATACGCCATTGTATAATGGAGCACGTGTGTCTAGATTGAAAGGGCTCCTGGTTCTTCTCAACATGCAGGCAAAGTTTGGATGGAGTGACACTAGCGTCACAACGCTTTTCAGGTGATCTATTACAATTAGTTTACTTTAATAAAATTCTAAATGTATAATGATCTGATAGATTTTTACACAATTGTACCGTATTTTTATGTTGTGTAGATTGCTCAAAGAGCACATACTACCAGCTGATAATGTGATGCCACATTCCCAAGAGGAAGCAAGAAAGATTTTCCGAAACTTGAGGATGGATTACAATTCGATCCACGCTTGTCCTAATGACTGCATTCTTTTCAGAGGGGAATACATAGACATGGAGAAGTGTCCGAAATGTGATTCTAAGAGATATCGAGTAGATCTCCACGGAACAAAAAATCCGCGAAAAGTTTTGCAACATTTTCCTCTTCTTCCTTGCATCAAGAATTTCTTTGAATGTAAGTCCATGGCCGCCCTAGCATCATGGCATGAGGAGAATAAATCTTCGGATGGTGTGCTACAGATTCCTGCAGATTGCGCAGCATGGAAACATATAGATGGAACATGGTCGGATTTTGCCAGGGAAGCTTGAAATTTTCGCTTAGTCCTAGCTATGGATGGCGTAAATCCATTTGGTCAAAGATCAACATCTTACAGTGTATGGCCCGTTGTCATTGTCAACTACAACATTCCCCCGTGGTTGACTACGAAGAAGGGGCAGGGGCAATATAAAGTGAAGAATATGGATGTGTCTCTTCTTCCACTATTGGAAGAGCTACAACAAATGTGGATTGGCATAGAAGTGGTGGATATGAGCCGACACACAGGTCGATGGAATGTTTTGATCAGAGGCATTCTAATGTGGACCATGCATGACTATCCCAGACTAACAGAATGCTCAGGTGATCTATTTACACTCCTCACTCAGACACTGTAAATCTTGGTTTTTCTCAAGCTGATCTATTATCATGTGTATACATGCAGGGCTTCAAACAAGCGGATACAGAGCATGTGTCACATGTGGACCTAGACTGAATACACGTAGGGCGTCCTCATTGAAGAAGCAAATCTACGAAGGTCATCAAGCGTATCTTCCAGAGAATCATGTGTTACGCGATGGCTTTTTGGGAAGAGATCCACTGAGGATGTCCGCACAAGCATGGTTAGAGCAGAAGGAGATGTGTGATGACGGATTGCCCCCAGGGATGAAGAGACTATCTCTATGGTACGAGCTACCATACTGGCCCCGACTCATGATCAATCACTTGCTCGATCCAATGCACATATTCAAGAATGTGGGTAATCTACTATGGGACCATTTGACCGGCAAGAAAGATACTTTGGGAGCCAGGGTTGACCTTAGAAATGTGGATCGTATGGAGCAATATTGGCTACAAACAACGTCCGATGGATCGTTAAAACTCCCTAAAGCACCATGGATTTTCACAGGAGCCCAAGAACGCAAAGTAAAAGAGACCATTCAATCTTTGCGGACCCCCACTGGCATAATGCACTCGCTCCGAACGTGTTTTACTAAAGAAGAAAATCTTACCGGTTTGAAGTCACACAACTGGCATAAAATGTGTCAGGTATGTTCATAGTGGAATATATCATAGTGGGAATTGTGCAAAAAATTCGTTTGTGGACTTTAATATCATTGTTGCACGTGTTTTGCAGTTTATTTTACCAGTTGCCATTGAGGAATGTTTGTCTCTTGACGCCAATAACACAATCTACAAACTTGCGAAGTTGGTGCAATGGATCTCACAAAAGGAGATCAACGTAGACTCCATACCATTCGCCAAACTAAACACTGTGGAGGTTGTGTGCATGTTTGAGAAACATTTTCCTACTACCATGCTAACCATTTAGGTGCATCTTCTTGTTCCATAGTTGATGAGGTGGAAATAGCTGGCACAGTACATTCCAGATGGATGTTCGTTTTAGAACGTTGCATGAAAACACTCAAGAGATATGTGCGTCAGAAAGCACGTCCGGAGGGTAGCATGGCAGAAGGTGGGTATCAAAGTCCCTAGTGTACATTGGAGAGTGGCTAGACGGATTTGATAAAGCCCGGGATATGCTATGGAAAACCATAGATGAGGAGCGCATATCTGGGATTGTCATGTGCAATCTCGGTGTTGAGAAGAAGATGACGGAAGATCTAGAGGCTAAAATCAACCGATTTTGCATGCTTCACAATCTAGTGATGCAAAAGTGGATTTGACAATATGAGGATGCAAAGCAAGAGCGACAAAGGGTACGAATCGAGTGGAGACGGGGAAGACGACCACCGATGCACTATCCAACGGGTCTGGAGAGCCTACCAACATTCATGAGCTTAAGATGGTTGCACAACCGATTGAAAAGCACACAACAGTGCGGTGAAGAAGTGACTGAGGAAGAGTGGGAATACTCTTGGGGTTGCGCGACCAAGGTAAGTTTGCAATGTACGACTAGTGACTTTCTATATGTTTGAATGGCCACTCATAATCTTTGTTGGTTGTAGTATAAGTCATACACAGCAGCATGGTGTAAAGGTCGACATTTTAGGGTGGAACGGATCGACAAAAAGCGTTTTACTCAAGATTGTAGAATCATGGCAAAATTTGAACAGTCTAGTCGACGACGGTCCTCTGATGCAGATCTTGTGGTGGCGGAACTCACTTACTTCGGCACGCTACAAGAGATTTTGAGGATCGATTATAGAGGATTTTTTGTCGACTTGTTCGACGTGCAATGGTTCAAGATAATCATGGAGGGTCGCAACGCTACTGTGCGTAGAGGAGAGTCTGGTTTTCTTGAGGTGGATTCTACTAAGAAATGGACTGACCTAAGAGACACTTTCGTACTACCCGAGCATTGTGAACAAGTGTGTAAATAGTTAACATCACATTTTAGAATTTATGTTCTTGGAAGCTCTCATGTAAGTTATGTGGCTCTGGCAGGTGATATTTCATCCTACAAAGTCTGCATCAAATTGGTGGTACGTCATAGAGGTAGCCCCTCGTAGTGCACGAACGTATGAAGGCTACCATGTATCAATCACAGCGGCATCAATGGAGAAGATCGGAGAAGATGCTCAGTTAGAAGCCGTTGAGGTGGTGCCATACTAACATCAAGTTGCTACTCTCTATGGGGTGCATGCAGAGGATCTACAAAATGAAACGGAGGACATTTGTTTAAACGGAGAGCTCTATATAGATATAGGAAGTTGTGCTAAGCTATGCGGGGATGAGAGAGATCTCTCTTAAAGCCATTGGCTCTCACATCCTGGGCAATCCATGGCCACATACAGCTCCACCACCTAGTTTTTCGACTACAAGATTTGATTGTGCTCTCTTTCTCTCTCTCTCTCTCTCTCTCTCTCTCTCTCTCTCTCTCTCTCTCTTTCGATTGAAAATTCTGAGTTATCGACTTGCCTCTTCCATCACTCAAGCTGAATAGAAGAAGAACGCGTTATTGCGTCATTGTATTTATATGCGTCATTGCGTCATTGCATCATTGTATTTAATGGTCTTTGCGTCCACTCTAGGTATGTTCTCACAAGCAAGGACGACGAGCACCTCTCTCTCTCTCTCTCTCTCTCTCTCTCTCTCTCTCTCTCTCTATCTATCTATCTATCTATCTATCTATCTACCTACTTGTCCATGTTTTCTACTTTATTCATTCAATATTAAGTTTAAATGTTGCAGGTATGGATGACGAGGAGTTTCTTTCTTCTTTGTCACCGCAACAGAGATAGTGGTACGTGGAGCGTCATCGCTCTGGTACACCATCACGCGTTCCTACTCCATCCGCATCTCCCTCTGTTTCGGAGCATTCAGTGTGCTCCAAAGCTTCGGTGTCGACGAGACGATCTTCACACTTGTCTAGGTGCCGGCGCTCTAGTGGTGGTGGTGGAGGTCGTTGTGGGGATTCCGCCACCGATGCTTCGACACCGCCTCGTGTTCGATGAGGCTGTTTACCCTCCCCTTCTTTGCCAGTCCCGACACCAGCCACAGCATCGCCATCGGCACCAGGTTTTGCGCGACTGACTGCCCTTCCTAGCACCTACACATCACTAGCTACTCCTCCAGGAGTCACTCCACTGGACACTCCTCGCTTCGGGGCTGAGACTCCAATGGAGACACCTGACTTCCGTACCCCCGTTGACACGCCGCTAGATACCCCTGTCGGGACACCCAAGTCCATGGGTCAGCAGCGAGAGGGCTTGCCTTACTCCGTCGACTTCAGCGACGGCATCATCTTGGATGATGAAGGCAAGAAGGTGATTTCGCGCATGCGCGGTCTTTGCTCTCAGGTGTTTAGACACTACATACTAAACAGCTGGAGTGAAGTACCGAATAAATTTAAAAGACAGAGTCATCAGCATTTTTCATGACGAGTTTTCCGTTCCAACACGGGATGAGTGCTTCAATGAAGACGCGATGAAGGTTCGAATGCGCGAATATTGCAAGCACAAGTGTTCCGAAGTGCAAAAAGCAATCAAGCATGGGTGGAACAGACCAGATTGGCCGGCCAAGAAGATTGGAAGAATGCGAAGAAAGCAGTGCGCGAGAATCCCGACAAGTGGAAGCAACAAAAGGAGGCAGCCAGAGCGTGAGTGGAGGCAGAACCTCGCACCACTTGGGGAGCGGTGGGTGGGCATCATTTGAGGCCAATTTTGTAAGTGTTTTCACATTGCTCTCTATGTTTGATAGTTTAGGGTTTATGGGTTTTTAAATTGTAACATAATGGATGCTTTGTATGTTTTGACAGTGGTCGATGACAAGACGTGATCCCACAGCGTAGGAGCGTGAGTACGCAGGCAGGAAGGGCTTAAACGCCCTTATGGATATTCTGACTTCTTGCGACGGCATGGTTAGTATTAGGGTTTACTCTTTTCTATTTGTTGTATTGTTTTATAAACGTCGCTATATGTTTATACTTACAAAAAGCTGTCTTATAGGTTTTGTTTGGCAAAATCCGACAGATACGCCGCTTGGATGCGATGAGACGTTTGATTAGACGATGTGGGTTTAGCCATAACTAGATAGCATTAGTTTCTTTTTGCCATAGCTTATGTATCATGAGACGATTTTTATACGTCTTTTTGAAAACCATGTACATTTTTTCAATAACGACAATGGTTTGTAACTATTACATTTGCAAAGTTTAACAATCAAGTGATTTTGCCTATGTGTACAGTTGTCATTGATTTACTTTCATTAATTTACGCTTGTCAGTTTTGTATCTTTATTTTGCAAACAATATGTACTATGGATGATGGAGTTAATGGTTATATTGTATTGTGGGTGATTATTTTGGGTCTATATCTACCTTTGCACTTTTTTTCAAAGGGGAATCAATTAATGAAACCTTCAATATTAATGAATGCACTGCCACCAAAAAAATTTCCTCTCAGGCATCGCTATGAATGTTGCTATATAAGGCTCTGCAGCGTTGCTATAGATGGCTCTACATCGTCGCTATAATCGTCGCTATAGACGTCGCTATATAGCGACGCTTATGCTTATAGGGACTGTTATAGCGACGTTTTCGTATCGATGCTGGTAGTGACGCTCTTAGCGACGCCAGGGGTTATAAAAACCCAGTGTATTTCCGTCGCTAAAAGCGTCACAAAATCACACAACCTCTTGTAGTGTTTGACATATAACAACGTTGGATTGTCATTACATGATGATACACATTTGCAATTGACGTTTCAAAAGAACTTTGCACTTACAAAAGCTCAAATTCATCTTGACCCGTCTCCATTTCTTGATCCTCTCTAAGCTTCAACTTTTTGGTCCAAAGAGCCCAAGACACCAAAACATCCAATGCCTCTAACTCTTCACTTAATTTTTCAAAATCAAATGACTGTTTAGGAGATGTCCGTTGCACACCCCTTAGAAATTCATCAAGTCGTTTGTACATCAAGTCTACGTTGTTCTCCCCCATTAGCTTCATAGCAATAGATTCTTTTGTTGATTTTGGTAAGCTACAAGCCTAAATCGTCACAAAAAACAAGTGTAAATTGTTTAGAACAAAAACATCAAGTGTGAATTGTTTAGAACATAGTGTGTAAGGGAGATGAAAAGAAACATAAGTATACATTAGCAAGTACTCCCACATGCTTATCTCAAGAAGTAAACTTTTCACTTTTAGATTTTGGAACATGAAATAAAGATACAATAGACATCAACATTCTATTCAACTAAGTGCTACAACCTTCTAGAATCAAGAATTTACTCGAGTGGAAGCATTCTCCTTAAATCTAGCTGGAACTTTTATGCTTCTCTTAGAGGTTTTGCTTGTTCTATCTATGCCCTTCAAAAACATTCCACTTGCTTCTACATATCTTGTGAAATAGGCATCACAACATATAGCTTAAGACATCACAAACTTGTACTGGTAGCACATTCTCCCTTTTGCACTTGATTATTAGAGATATCCCTAAGAGCCTACAAAACAGGTCAATGTTTGAAGCCCTTCATTACAACTATTCTATAAATAAATTGGAGCAATAAAAATATGCTGTCTTTTTTGGACGTACCGTTTTTCTTTGTATGGGGTTTCCCCTGTCAATACACATTGAGTCCTTCAGTAGAAAAAGGAACATTATATCTCTAAATTTGAGTTGTCTATAGCCCTTACCATCAATTTTCTCATGCACACAACTTTTTCCTTCTTTGCTTGTGTGCTTCTTATAGTGGTATCATTATGGTCCTACACAACATAGTAGAGTTAAGTGATATATTAAAATTGAAATCCTTGGGATTAAGCAAGTATACCTTTTTCAGTATCTCATCTTCACTTTACTCTTTGCTTTGTGATGGATGATTTGCAACCTATAAATCATCCTTTATTATTACTAATGCATACCTACTTATCACATGAAAAAAGAAGATTGGATAGTATGAACCTTACAAATCCTTCAATCACTCCAATAGATGGGTCTTCAAAGGGGCCATCCAAGTTAAACATTTTCCATGTACATTGTAAGGATGAGAGAAATTTAAACAAAATAAACCATTTTGTACCCCATGTATCATAGAATAATCTACCTTGTTATTTTCTTCCACGGTACTATCCAAGTTATTGAACAGTTTTGCATTTAAATGAGAGCTACTTGCTACAAGCATCTATTAAAGAAAAATCCAAGTAAAAAGCATATATATACCACAAATTACTAATCAACTTGCAAGATAGAGGAGCCTTTTTATTGAGTACCTCTTCAAGTTGCTTGTTTGTTGGCTGTGGATCCCCAAACCCAAGCGGTCCATTGAACTTTTTCAACAAAAAATTGCTTAATTATTCTCAATGGAAGGAATATCATTGATGCTTCAATAAATGGAAACGTATACCTGATCAAGAATCTTTGAGCAAGCAATCTTTTCTTTGTTAGAAGAAATGGATGCTTGAACATGTGAGGGTAAGCCATTTGCAATATTTATAACCTAAACAATCAAAGAAGCAAAATTTGAAGGGTTTACAAAAAGATAAATAGACAATCAACTCTTAACAAGAGTAGGCATACGTCTTCTAGCTGTCTTGAATGCTCAAAGTCACAAGCAAGAGATAGCCTTTTTTATTGAGTGTATGTGATCGAACCAATAGTAGTATTCTCATCCTTTTAGAATAGAACATTGACATGTGAGAAAACACCAAAGTTAATACGCAAAGGTATGTAATGAATTTACCTCTAATTGAGATTGAGACCACTTCTTTGTGTGTTCTATGGTTGAATTCACACTTGACTTTTGTTGCAAAGATAAGGGGCTTGTTTCTTTCCAAGGCTATAAGCAACTTGTAGTTAGAAAACATATTCAAAGACAAATAGTTGATCTTTACAAAGCAAAACAGAAATATTACATGTCCTTCTTCATCGGTTGATCGAGGCTCATCGAGGCTCAATCTTGCTAAGAAACACAAGTGGAACCTCTATTATTTTATTCTAAATTTGAAAAATAAAAAGTGAGCTATCAAAAATCTTAAAAGTGAATGTAATTTAGGTGTTTTATTAGAGGGGTACTTACAATATGGAATCTAGATCCTGGTAGAAGACTTCTAGGAATATAAAGACTCTTTGCATCATCGCTCAATGATTCAATCTCCACCTTCCACCACTCATAATCATGTTCACCATGTGACTTTGAAAAGACTATGCCTCTTCTTTTGTGTGCGAATCAAGGACGGGAATGGAGCAAAATTGTTGTGGTGTACCTTTGGGAAACGATCCACATCTACATCTCACATTCTCTTCAGTTATACGATTGGATGCTCCCATGATTTTGACCTTTTCTTGGCCACTAGTAGGCACATAGCAAACCTCTTGTATATGATGTAGAGGGGCAGAGAAATTTTCTATACCTTCAAACAAATCATCTACTTCAAGGTCAACCATCTCAGTGCCTACTTCTTCGTGGTTTCTATCTTCATCAACACTCTCCAAGTGTAAGATATCTTCCACTGGGATCTGGTGGATTTTACCAAGCCCTTTAAACAATGGCACTGCTTTGAGTCTCATGTAACGTCTCTGCTGGTTTATTTTTAGAAAGATTTGTCTCTCTGTCATATAATCGGAATCCTTGACTTCATTACGGGCTCGAAAAGGAGATAGTGTTCTTCGCTTCCGATGAATGAACTTATCCACTTGCTACCTCATTTCCTTGTCCTTCTTGAAGTCTGCTTGCATAAACTTGTCGATGGGAAACAAACCTAGCCCTTGTTCGGTCCACATGCGAATCCGTTCCATGTTCCTATTGTATGTGCGATGCTCCCAAGCATGATTTATATGAAGCAAAACTTTTTCCTTTGCACTCTTTGGGATTTGGACTACAAAATGAGATTCTGATTGCTTGGCAATTGAGTTCATTGTTGGAAAAATTTGCTTCATCTCTCCCAACGTATGTCAAGGACAAATGATCATGCTGCATGTGAGGTGTCACTTCTTGCGAAACTTGTTTTGCTGGAGTGGATGACAAAGTCTCTGCCTCGGCCCATTTGCTTTGCGCCCAACTATGCAAAGCAAGTCTGTGTCCACTAACCTCTATTCCCAAGGCTCCCCATGAAGCCACAGAGGTGTACAAGAGACTTCTTCCGCCGATATTGTTCTCGCATATACTTTTGGTATAGCGATCCATTCCCAAATATTCATTAACAAACACTGCTACTTTTTCAGCATTCCATAAGAAGCTGCTTTTCAAAGGCTCATTCTCCATGTTGATGTGATTGCTATTAACCCTACAAACAAAAGCACATCATAAATTTCAGTAAATGGGCCCAATTTGTATCAATAAAAATCACCCTCTAGATAATCATGGTATTTTGTTGAATGATATTGGCTTATATTTGTGATTTCAATCATGTTTCAAATAATTCCTTGACTACAAACCATGCTTGATTTTGTACTTTTGTAAGCAATATGTAAAGATGATATTAAACAAGGGGGAGGGTTTTGTTTTACAAAACTCATGCTAAAGGGAGAATTTCTATCCCAATATTTGGGTAATGCTGGTTCTAATGGGTGGAGCTAAGCAATGGAGCTTCACTTCACAATGAAAAAGTACCTTATAAGTGGAAAACTGCACGAAGAGGTCGAGCTTCTTTGCAACTGCAGGAGCACGGTGGCTTGATGACGAAGTTGAAGCTTGGAACAAGCTGCACGAGCTACATATTTCGTGAAAGAAGTCAATGGGAAGAGGAAGGTGCAATGGAGAAGGTCAAGGGAAAGACAAAGGTGCACAGAGGAGATAGCTTCGCCAATGGAGAAGAAGTCTATGGGAAGAGGAAGGTGCAATGGAAAAGCTTAAGGGACAAAGGAAGGTGCACAGAGGAGACGTTAGTTGGCGATGGTGTGAAGAAATGAGCGCATGAAGTGAAGGTAAGAAAAATGCTTAATAATAATCGATTATGCATGGTAAGGCGTGCCCAAGATGTTTCAATTTAGGCCAATATCTAAATACACAATAAAAGTGCTTAATATTGCTTGGAGCTTTTTTTAAAAAGTTGAGCAACGACGGCGCCGTCGTTGCTCAAACTCAAAAGAAAGAAGAAAATGGACGAAGTATAGCTTGGAAGCGTCGAGCTCGTGTTAGAGGCAGGCCTGTTGGAAGCAAGAGAGGCGATATAAGCTGTGGGAGGCGAGGGTCCATCAACGCGAATAGGGTATGTTTTGTATTTGGTTTGATGTGATTACGACGAGCTGTGGCGTGAGAGAGAGGGCGTTTGCCAGGGAAAGAAGGGTAGGGGCCCTTCAAAGGCAACATAACGAGATGTGGAGTGAGAGAGAGGGAGAAAAACGAAATTAAAAGAAATGTTATCTCAACGTCTTCAAAATGCCCTGCGTGAGAGAGAGGGAGAAAAATGAAATGAGCTAAAATGCTATATAACCTTTTCAAAAGGCCTTAGTGATCTATAAGACAATTTTGAAGGCCAGAAAGTTACAATGTGGTTGATTGCCTTGACATACCATTTGTGGCAGTGCCCAATACCCCCTCTAAATCCACAGCCATAGAGCCTCGCAATGGGTGAATGCATTTATGTGCACCGATGACATCAGTGAGGATGACATTTGTTTCTTTTTGGCACTGTCTATTCGGGGCAAATTTTGTCTTGGTTTCAAGCTTGACTCCCTCATTCTCCCTTGCATTTCACCTTCTTCCCATCCTATCCCTATACCAAATAGCCTCTCAAAACAATAGATGACGGATAATTTTTATATACTTTAGGTTTTGTTTATTACTGAGCAGATCACAAGGATGCCGTGGCGGTTTCATCTTTCTCATTCTATCCAACAAGGATGCCCCCTAGCCCCTTATTTGTTTTTGTTCTTTGCTGAGGCATCTTGGTTCACACTTGCCGGATGATGGACTAGATGGTCAACATTCTAGTGGTCCAAAGGGCTTGGCGAGATGCGAAGCAGTGATACCAAGGGTGGCGAGTGGACACCATGGCTAGCCTATCATTCCCACCTCAGTCTGGATATGTGTAGTTGTCTCTCAAATATATTTCTTACTAGTTATGGATGGGAGGTACTCTGTTGTATATATAATCTGTTTTGTGTGGTCTAGGGGGACTAGTCTCAGGTCTAGAGTCGAGTGATTGTCATAGCACTTCCCATGCACTTCCCACGCTGCTACAGCCATGCAAAAACGCTGATGTAGACTTCTAAAAATGCGGCTAATCTTGGCTAAGAATCGCTGTCCCAAGGGGCTGAAAAAAGCTGGATCAATGGCTGCAAAAACGTTGTCCAAGGAGGCTGAAAAACGTTGTCAATCCAGGCTGAGAAACACTGTCCAAAGGGGCTGAAAAACGTTGTCAATCCCGGCTGAAAAATGTTGTCCAAAGGGGCTAATCTGCTACGGAGGTGGCTGCTGAAAACGTTGGGCTTCACTGATGGAAAACGCCAGGGCTTTGCGGGGTTTCTTGCTTGAGAAGTCTTCTGGAGGGTAGGTGCGACAACATGTCTTTAAGATGCGAGCATAGGTGATTGCATCCGGAGAGATGCGTTTGCTTCGCATCAGCCGAGAATAGTTCAGAGCTTCCTCTTCCCTCCCCTATTCGGCATATGTCTGACTAACAAAGTGCCAAGCATTCCTTTTTTTATCCACAACCCTAGCTAACACTACCATGTGAGTTCTTTAGGAAGTCTAAGTAATGATGGTCGACGACATGTCTTTAAGATGCGAGCGTAGGTGGTAGGTGATTGCATCTGGAGAGATGCGCTCGCTCTGCATCAACTGAAAATTGTCTAGAGCTTCTTCGCCCCACCCCTATTCGGCATATCTCTGACTAACAAAGTGCCAAGCATTGCGTTTTTTCTTGACAACCCTAGCTAACACTACCATGTGAGTCCTTTTGTCTATCTCAACAATGATGGCAGAACTACGACATTTCTTTAAGATGCGAGTGTAGGTGATTGCATCTCGAGATATGCACTCGCTTCGCATCAGCCGAAAACATTTCAGATCTTCCTCTTCCCTCCCCTATTCGGCATATCTCTGACTAACAAAGTGCCAAGCATTGCGTTTTTTCTCGACAACCCTAGGTAACACTACCATGTGAGTCCTATTGCCCATCTCAACAATGATGGCCTACGACATGTCTTTAAGATGTGATCGTAGGTGATTGCATCGGGAGAGATGCGTTCGCTTCGCATCAGCCGAAAATAGTTCAGAGCTTCCTCTTCCCTCCCCTATATTTGGCATATCTCTGACTAACAAAGTGCCAAGCATTGCGTTTTTTCTCCTCAACCCTAGCTAACACTACCATGTGAGTCCTTTTGCCCATCTTAGCAATGATGGCCGACGACATGTCTTTAAGATGCGAGCGTAGGTGATTGCATCTGGAGAAAACGCTGCTACAGCCATGCAAAAACACTGATGTAGACCTCTGAAAATGCGGCTAATCTTGGCTGAGAACCGCTATCCCAAGGGGCTGAAAAACGCTAGATCAATGGCCGCAAAAACGTTGTCTAAGGGGGCTGAAAAACGATGTCAATCCAAGCTGAAAAACACTGTCCAAAGGGGCTGAAAAACGTTGTCCAAAGGGGCGTTCGCTTCGCATCGCTCCGAAGTGCGTTCGCTTTGCATCAGCTGAAAATTGAATTTTCGCTGCCCATTTCAGCATCTTGCATAGTGGCACATGCCTTCAAGGTTAATGCATCTGGAGCAATGCCTTGCCTCTGCATTGGCTGAAAACATTGGCTGAAAACAGCCTGGCTCCCTAGCCCTGCCACATTTGACCTACATGTTCTTGACAAAAACTACATTTTGGCCTACATTGCGAAAATTTGTGTTTCTTCTCGACAACACCGAACTAAAAGCACCATGTTAGTTCTTTTGCCCATCTTAGCAATGATGGTCGAACTGCGACATGTCTTTAAGATGCGAGTGTAGGTGGTTGCATCTGGAGAGATGCGTTCGCTTCCTATCGGCCAAAAGCAATTCAGAGATTCTTCGCCCCTCCCCTATTGGGCATATCTCTGACTGACAAAGTGCCAAGCATTGTGTTTTTTCTCAACAAGCCCAACTAACAGTACCATGTGAGTTCTTTCGCCCATAGTAGTAGTGATTTCAAAACTACGAGATGTATTTAGGATGCGAGCGAAGGTGATTGCATCTGGAGACATGCGCTCACTTCACATGAGCTGAAAACTGAATTTTGATCCCCATTTCAACATCTTGTATAGCGCCACATGCCTTCAAGTTGAATGCTACTGGGGCGATGCCTTGCCTCCGCATTGGCTGAAAACAGCGTTGGCTCCCTAGCCCTGCCACATTTGGCCTACATGTTGAGCAAGGTATTGCGATAAATTGCATTTTTTCTCAACAAATTGAGCAAGGTAGTGCTTCTTCGTCCCGCTCCTATTCGGCATATCCCATCTCAAGGATGGCAAATTGCCACATGTCTTTAAGATGCAAGCACAGGTGATTGTATCTAGAGAGATACGCTCGCTTCGCATCATCTAAAAATAGTTCAGAGCTTTCGGACCCTACCTCTACTTGGCATATCCTTGACCAACAAAATCATCATGAATTTTGTTGCCCATTTCAGCATCCTATATAGTGCCACATCCTTCAAGGGGAACGCATAGGTAAATGCATCTAGAGTGATGCCCTGCATTCGCATTTGCTTAATACTTTCATATTCTTTTTGTAATTATGACTTTCTAATCAATGTGTTTAGGTTTTTACACTTGTCTTCTAGTGTTTGAAGTTGCTTTTGACTTAAGGATCCAGGTTATTGTAAGTAGTTCGCTTTTTGCTCATTAAATCATCGTGATAAATGACAAGTTGACAAAATTTTGAATATTTTGTGTGTGGTAAGGTAATGGTGGCAGAATCAGAAACCACCCAACCCTCATTAGGAGCTGTTGTTTGATACCCAGTCCCAACTTTCGAACCCAAAAGAGACTAGTCTTGATGTCTATGTTGAGAAGACCAAGACTAGGTACATGGAGCTTGATGCAAAACTCTTGCAAACTTGGGTTGCTAAGCATGAGGTATATCGAGATATAGAGCTCCCTTGGGTACCCTTGTGTCAATTGGTGGGTCATGAAGCAGTCTGCAGCACTAGAGGGAACATTGGGGAATTAGAAAATAAGTTTAAAAAAGTAGGATATATGTCAAGTCTTGGAAACTTTCTTGTTTCTGAATTTTTGCCCAATGGAGAGAGTATTGGCGTGTTAGAAGAGGAAGAGAAACAGTGGGATGCTTCCTTTTGGGGTGCTATTAATAGAGAGTTTAAGATGGAGTTATCCCTTTCTAAAAGTTGGATGCATCTTAAAGGTCAAAAATTGGTGGTACTCGATGGGAACCATCGTCTCAAAGCTTGGATGTCACAAATCAACACTCGTAAGTCTTGTTTGTTTTCAAAGATATTCATTGTACATCAATAAATATTGTAATACAAGTGTGAAAAATTTGTAGTTTGTCGTGATGATCCTTCAAAGTACGTGCGTGTTAAGTGCACCATGACGTATTTCTCTCCTGACGAACAGTATTTAATGCTATGGACTCTAGACTGCCTAAGCAGGTAAAAGGTAACTCTGGCACTCATTATTCTTTCTCCTTTGTAAGAATCTCTTCTGATGTTCTTTTTTGCTTGACACTTCCATAGCTTGACACAAACTCATGTGAAGCGGTCACTTGCAAGTTATATCTTTCTCATTAGGAGGCTCGATCTTGGAAACGAGCAAAGCTGGAAGAAATTCTTCGACGAAGAGGCTCTACAAGAAATTGAAGTAGAAATACAAGAGGACAAAAGGGTGCATCCTTGGATTTGGTGGAAAATTCCCCTCGGTTTTCTCATGCAGTTGATGTATTCGGTAGCTTACATATGCTTTGTACTCATCTGTCTCTTGTAAAGCATCTACAAAAATTTTGTTTCACATATAGGAAGAATTTAAGGAACAGCTATCAAAAAGACTCACAGAATTCAGCCTCTCTTGTGAAGATCAAGGCTATAATGAAATATACAAGAGCTCCATTGATGAGGTCGAGACGTATCTCAAGAATAAATACGGGTGCAAATTGGTTGCAGTGGCAAATCTGGCACTAGGAGAGAGGTGGTTTAGCAAGCTATATGGTCTAGACTAGGAGAGTGAACACAATGTCACACTTGATAAGCTTCTCACAATTACGCAAACCCCACTTATAGCACAAAGGTAATCTGGAAGTGCTTTTGGGATGGTATGTTGAAGTCGCTAATCCTTTTATGTGCTTTGTAATGCTTGCAGGAAGGTTTGGGTACTAGATCGTATTTTAAGCAAAGACATTGGTAGGCTATGGGGTTTTGATGAAGGAGAAAAAGAATGGCGCAACTATATAGCATACTACTCCTATTGGGAGTCAGTTGTGGAGCGAGCAATGGACCTTATAAAGGAGGACAAGGAAATGCCCTTTGATATTTGGAGCGACGCCATACGAGATTTCTTTTATTCTTGCCAAAAAGAGCACCTTCTTCACTGTTTTAGGGAGATATCTAAATTGACTCCTGGAATGAAAGTACAAAAGATGCCCTATTTGGAAGCTACAGCTTGGAGATTTGCATATAGGCAAGTATGGTTAGTAGAAGGTTTGCAAGCTGACAAGGGGACGGGGATGAAAATAATCTCTAATAGGAGATTTATGCATCGAAAGTTGTGTCTAATCGAAAGTTATCAATCAAGAGTTTTGTATCGTCTTAATCTTATAAATATGGTCCTTTGTATTGCAATATTTCATTTGCATTTATGTCCATCTTCATTTTCATGCAATCTCATGTTATTAAGTGTATTCAAAATGATAGAAAAATGTGTGAAAACGTAACGAATTCGAAAAAAATCAATTCTTTGTTTTTTTATCAAAATGTGTGATACATCATTTCAAGCTTTGCATCCCTACTATTTGTGAAGCTGGTTCTCTAGCTTGATTTGCTTTTCATCTTTAAAATTTGTATGTCAAAAGTGCACCTTTGAGAGTGTCCTTGTAATAGCTAAAAATATCCTATAATAAATTTAGCATGTTTTACAAGCTAAAAATTTTAAGGTTTCACTCTTACTACTGGTTCTACACTTCTAAACATGTATCATATTCTTCGTACTTAGCATTTAAATTTAAAAGGTAAAGAAATGTCAATTTCTAGTTCATCATTTTCCTTGCACCTCCACACAAAGGCCACATTCACTAAAAATATTATTGTAATGCTTCACATTACTCCATCTCTACTTTTCCACCACACCCACCATGAATTTCAACTTGGTTATTTATTATTGGCACTCTCAATAAGCTATCTTTT
>NC_140959.1:136658740-136679751 GCF_014529385.1 Adiantum capillus-veneris | reverse complement strand
TAAATGGTTTTACAAAATTCATGTAATAAATTTTGATCACTTTCAAGTTCGGTTTCTTTTGCAAACACCCAGTAGCTGCAAGTAGAGCTTTTTTCATTGCGTTCTTGATTTGTGCATGACCAACGAGGAATGGACTTAACTCAAACCCCTACATCAATCAAGAGTGTCCTTTTTTTGAGACATGCATAAGAGGCTTCTAGAGTGGATGTAGGGCGCCTTCAAACTTGTGAATAACTTGGACAGCCTTGAGATATGTATTCCAAAAGCGATCAATACACCCTGGCACATTATCCTCTTTTTGATCCAGCTTAACCCAGTATGTCATACGTCCTTCTTTAAGTTCGTAGGCAGAAATTGAGATGTAAACATCCTTTAAATTCCTCCCAAGTTTAAGGATTTGGGTTCCTCGTTACATGGCTTAGATACCGATTACTAGCAACTTCTTTAAGAAGCAAAATACCTGATAAAGCATAGACTCTTCAGAGAAGTTACGACTCTTGAAGGCTAAATCAAATTCTCTGATGAAGGCAAGCGCCTTTGAAATGTCCATGCCCTTTCCAGCGAAGTAAGGAAGTTTTACACTCGTCTCCCAGCTTGCAGGTTTCTTTCTTAATTTTCTCATTTTCTAATTCGAATATCTTCTTCTCCTTTGTAAGTAGCCCATTGATTGATGATGAGAAGTGGCTATTGCATAGGGCTCCAAGAAAATAGCATTTTTAGAGGAGTCCGACAGAAGATGCCATTCCTTAACAGGTTGGCAAACAAAATGGGTTTCTAAAATCAGAGCGAGTCAAGGTTATCCTGGAAGAGTAATAGCTGCTCTCTACCCAACCTACGTGCACTAAGCCTTGGCGTGACCTTTGCATACCATGGTCTACTCTCTGCTGCTTTTGCTAGCTATCTCGAAGCTTTCCACCCGTGTGTATCTCTCTCATCCTCTAAATAAGGCAAACATCTCTTGAAAAGGACCTCCATCAATATGGGTGGCACAACAAACATTTCAATTACATTATAAGAAAGTGAGGGTTGGTGGCCGGTGATATGCAAAAGCATCAGAATCTGTGGTCTCTCATTCTGTGTTTGCCTAGTTTGTGAGTCCAATTGCCAAGGTGCTCTTAACCGGTGTGCATGCATCATAGCAAGTGCAACTAGTTTGTCAATAAGTAATGCCTTTCTACAAGACTCCTAAAGTGCCTAATGATATCAACGCCTTGGCATCGCCAAGGTTACAAACCCTCTGGTGAGTATGTCCCTTGTGACAAATTGATGACGTGGCATGACCATCTGTGACCGGACAAAAGTGATGACGTGGCTGACTGTACGGACAATTCAATGGAACGCGCTGACAGCTGCTGACGTGGTAGAATTGTAAGTATTTCCGTGAATTGCACTGGCTGCTTTTTGGCAGTTTTTAGAGCCAGTTGCTTTTGGGGATTATTGCTTTTAAGCTTGAAGCTTTTGGAAGACCAATTGCTTTTGGGAACATTGCTTTTTAAAAGATTTTGGGGCTTTGCTTTTGGGCACCCCTTGTACCAATAAATAAGTTGGTTGGGCACTCATTACTCAGAGCATCTAGACGCAGAGTCTGAGAGTGGGCGCATGTCGACTCTTGTACTTTGAACACTGATTAATATAAAAAGAAATACCAAAAAAGGCACCAATCTTTGGGGCCAATACCTCTTGGCACGGAACTATGCCAGGCCATGTCATCTTTGTGAACTGTTTTGAAGTGAATTTCTGTTGTGTCGCGGTAGAATCTTGACTTGGGGTGTCCAAGTTTGTTACATCCCCGGCTGCGCTTGCCATGGAGAGACGACCTTGGTGCCCATGGAAGTGGCTCTCAAGACCCAAATACACATGAATCCACGACCTCAACCCAGGGCGAAGGGCATATTGTACGACCTCATCAATATAAAGGCCAAATAGTGTTGGAAGAGTAACTACCAACTACGCACTAGAGTCGACAACCTCAGCCCAATGCGAAGGGCAAACTGTATGATCTCATTAATAAAAGGCCAAACACTGTCCGAGAGAGTAGGCACCGTTTTTTCCCTTTTTTAAAGAGAGGGGGGGTTTTCTATGTTCATAAGAGACCTCTAAAGATGCTCAATGGCCTATCTTCCAGAGAGGAAGTACAAAGGCAAGGTAACAAGGTATAGGCTATGTAAACATCAAGGTGGTCTTACGATGAGTGTAAAATACCTCACTAGGGGTAGGGTGTGCATTATGAATGCCATGTGATGTAGCCATGATCCCAACTGAAAAGGACTGACCATCTCGCCCATGCGTGAAGAAAGGCACATCGACGCTGCTCCTAGAGGAGCTATATACCTAGATGAATCCAGGATAAGCCCAGAGCTGGCTAAAGAATCCTACTCACTATAAAGATTGGGCCCCTTGTTTCACATCGACGGTGCTACACTGCTAGCAATGGGCTCGCATGTGCCGCTTGGACACGGTAATCAGCTGGTAACCCACTCATAGATCATGTACATGCCCCATATCATCTCTCATGGCATGCCGAGGATGTGGAGGCACTAGAAGAGTTTGTCTTGTGGGACTGTGTCCAAAGCTTTGCGGAAATCCACAAAGCGCCATTGTAGTCTCCTCACTTGATCAATCAAGTAGCGGGATTCATGCAAAAGCACAGTCACATTGGCAAAGAGCTCTTGGAATGGGTAAGCTGCCCTCTTATCATGCTGAGGACTTAGGGGAAGGAAGCTATGGTGGCAGCTAGAGCTCTAAATGGATTCTTCTTTTTGACAGTGAGCATTGTGAGACCAGCAAGTCACCTAACAAGACGGTAAAACAGCTGCAACCACATCAGCATTGTCCGTATCTGCGCCAATTCTTGAATTGTGGCTTCGCTGACCAGACTATCTGGTGGTGTGGGCTGGAGCTGCAAAACCTATTTAAAGCAATCACCTGCAGAGTCCAATTAACCCTGTTCCTCATAAATCCTGCTGCTGCACTTTGACTTGGGCTTCCTAGTTCTGCCTTTGGTCTGCTTTTCTCCGGTCCTCCGGTCGACTAGTCGTTGCAGGTCATCGTTTTGTGACATGCCTCCTCTTCCCTTAAAAGAAAGGTAATCACCTCGATTACGCCTGAAAAGCACAGCTACTCAAGAGCCACATGGCACAACTATTCAGTGGACACTGACTCGATGCAAGCATACCAATGAGCATCCCCACTGCATTTTGGACAACGATTAACAATCGCATAGGTCGTGCTGTGCATGCAAATCATAATCCACACTAGATTTCATATCACATTCCATATTCACATTCTCATCTTGGTCCGCACTAGACTTCACATTTTGCAGCAGACTTGTCCTAGATCTATCCATCTAGTCATCACATCCAGGCCCCACTGACCTCTATGTGGAAGACTCTGAAATACTAGATTCAACATCCCCGCCCCAGTTAGTTTTCTAGAGACAACGCTGCAGCGATTAGGCAGAACACTGTCAGCCTCAGTAGCCTATGATTATGCTAAAAAGACATGACCTTAAGGCTTTTACTCAGAATACAATTTATTTGCTTTACAGAGTAGTGACAGCAGGTACTGCACCAGACGCCACGACTAAAAATCTGTGTTGCAAACTACCTCAGATCAAAGTGGCTCACCACTTAACATACATCCAATAGTCTAGAAGATCCATCTCTGCACATGTCACAATGGTCAGTGCTTGAAGTTGGAGATCATTCTTGAGACAGAGGAAGATGAAGAGCTAGTAGCAATTAATATAGAAGATGAGCAAATTAAGGAGGCAGTAAGAGCCAATTCAAGCACAATCTCCCATCTCTTGATCCTAAGGAGTTATAGCTACCCAACTGGGGGAAGCGGGGCGACACAAGTTGCATGAAGAAGAAGAAGAAGAATTCCATAGCCAAAGCTCTCTCCAAGCTCTCTTTTCTCTATTAGCTCACCTTTTTCCACTGTCACTTTGACCGTAGGTGCTCGCTGCTCTTGAAAGAGTCTCCATGCCGCTCTGGATCCCGACTCAACAGTAGCTAGTATAGCTTACAGTCAAGCTGGGCTAAAAGCTTCCATCCTAGGAGAGAGATACCATACTTTGTGATCTACTTCACTCGGTCTATGCCAAGATCTACAAGGTCATACTCACAAAATTGTTCCGCTGATGTATCAAAAAGGGCAACCTGACAAAAAGTGCTGCTTGCATTGAAGTCCGCCACTAACACAATGGAGAAGCCTAAGGCAACAATTGATTTGAGCGGCATGAGGGAGAAATGAATTGATTGAGAGGCTAAAGGTTCGATACGGGTGAGGGAGAAAGGTGAGGGGATGGACCTCTCAGTTTAAAAAGGTCCTCTCCTCTAACTAATAACAAAACAAAAACAACCAGAAAAAAACAGACAAAAGTATGCTTCAAATCGCAATAAACAACAAGGAAAGTAATGGATAAGTCTTGTAGTTAGCAGCATCATAGATAGGAGAGATCTCCATTGGCTGCATATCATACAAAGTAGAATATAGACAAATTTATTCAATGCTTGATGCAGACAACACAGGCTGTGTGTTCTGGCAGTTCACCAAAGATTTGGAGGAAACAACTATTGGTGGTGACAGCTCATAAGAGATCAATGAAGAAATCCTCACTGATTGACAGAAAACGTAGACAAACAGCAAGAAAAACGCATACCTCTTCTGCAACATACAGAAAATAATTGACGAGATCCCCAGGCACACCAGGAAATCTGGCCCGAAGTTCCTCCCTCTGCAAATTGATCAATTAAACCATAGTTAAGTATATACTTCACAGAAGGAGCTCAAGAAAAACTAATTTTACTTACTTGACTTGCCACACCAACAGGACAATTGTTTGTGTGACAAATGCGTGCCATCACACATCCAGTTGCTATCATAGCAACTGAGCCAAAACCGTACTCATCAGCTCCCATAGCTGCTGCCATTATCACATCAATCCCACTTTTGAACCCGCCATCCACTCTTAAAACAACCCTTTCTCGCAATCCATTATTGATCAATGTCTGCAAAGAAAATAACAATTAAATGACAAACTTGAGGTAATCTTGTCATTCCATCTTCTGTCAAAATTGTTACCTGATGTGTTTCAGTTAGACCTAGTTCCCAGGACCACCAGCATGCTTAATTGAGCTAACAGGGCTCGCACCAGTACCGCCATCATGGCCAGAAATCTATCAGTAAAATAGGCATAAGAAATGAAGAAACAAGAGCTCAAGAAAACAAGCCCAAATATTTGTTATACCATGCTGTCTTTCCTGGTCTCAATGGAGAATTGCAAGTAAACCTACCTGATAAGCTCAAAAAGAGAGCAAACGAGATCAATACCTGTATAATATCAGCATTGCCTTTGGCAACACCAGATGCAACTGTCCCAATTCCAGCTTCAGCAACTAACTTCACAGAGACTTTTGCATTTGGGTTGACCTATGCAAATAGCACCAATCAACAAAAATGTTTCCTTATGATCAACAGAAACCAGAGTAATAGTTGACTCTGTACCTGATGCAAATCGAAGATTAGCTGTGCTAAATCCTCAATCGAATATATGTCATGATGTGGTGGAGGAGATATTAAAGGTACACCGGGCTTCGAACTTCTCAGTTTTTGCAATGTATGCACTAACTTTCTTGCCAGGAAGTTGGCCACCTTCCCCGGGCTTAGCCCCTTGAGCTATCTTTATCTCCAGTTGATCAGCATTAACAAGAAAAGTTGGCGTAACACCGAAACGGCCAGATGCAACCTAATGACAAGATGAGGTTAGGTTTCATCACTTTACAGTAACAATATTTGAAATATAATACACCTTTCGCCTAAGCTGTTACAAATTAATACCCTGGAAACATTAATCAAAATGCATCAGTGGGTACGCATCTTGTGTGCATGTCAGTTCTAAGATAGTGAGTTATTCTTTGGCTGAAAGGTTGCCTCTATAGTCCCAAGAAAAAGGACTCCAACCCCCTTGACACATGCTCCACACATGAGTGCTCAACCTTGGAGCTCCCTCTCCCTACTATCTGTGCAATCTCCCTCTCAAACTCTTTTCATGTGGTTATGTAAAGCTCGATATAAAAAAATTTAGATGCCGTCTCTTGCACAACCCCTAGCATTTGCAGTCCCGACCCCAACCGGGTTCTATGTGTTTCTGTGGGAGCCAGAGACAGAGGCACATTATTCTTGCAGATGTACGATGTTTGAGGAGGATTTGGCCTATTAGCAAAAGAGTGTCTACATTGTGGGGTTCCCCCCTAGGCAAGAGAGCCAAAAAAAGGGGCCAAAAAAGGTCCACAACTATCACTTTTCTATATTTTTCTAATTGTTCCACCCCCTCTATCATCTCCAACAGCCCATTGTCCTCAAGGCACGGCCTGCCACTATTCCACATCAGATCACCAACCTCTCCTATGAGGAGACAAGTGTACAGAGCTGGTAGTTAACTACTAGTTGCACCAATGAAATGCATATCTTGATCTTTGGTTCACCAAATTTCAAGTACCTCAAATTCATTCAAGCTGAAATCCATCATTTAGCACACAATCCATGCATTGATTGTAAATTTAGTACTGAAGTGTTCAATAAGCACAATCCTTTGTGCGATTCATAAAAGATCAATGGTCACAATGCAGCTATTTTTCCTTGATGATGAAAGCTCACACAAGTTTGTGGGCACACAATTGGTACAGGATTTGCACCTGCTACGATGCAGGACAATGACCATGAGTATCACGTCAACATGGCTCATGGCAAAGACGTGGATATGTAAAATCACATGGTTCCAGACTTGATGCTCGATCAAAAGGAACCTAGACTTCCACATCAAGCGGCTTCATAGGGGAAGTGCTATTTTTAAAAGTTCTTCATTTTATAAAAGACAAGATGCTTGGTATATAGACTATGAACATCACTTTGTTAGTCCGTTCCTCTCAGTGAGCATGCCACATCTGTGAAGCATTACTTCTTGTTTTGTTTTGTTTTCGGAGTGGGGTAGGGCACGCACGGCCGCTCCCCTCATACACCAAAAAAGTATACAAGAAGAACGACCCGGACTATGCACCCAGAAACTGAAGGCAGACGCTTTTGTCACTAGTTTCCTCTGGACTACGAGAGTTCAGAATTATCGACACTCTTAGGGCCATGACTAATCCCTTGAGAGACCCACTTCGCCACTTGGATTTGGGCGTGACAGCGACCAAGTACCTCTGTTCAGGGGCCCAGGTACTGCCGGACTTGCTTCGGTCTTCCCTTTGGAGTTGCCTCCTCTAGGTAACTTATCGCTCACCTCACTAAACTGCCTTTGAAACCCGACGGTTTTCCCCTAGGAAATGCCATACCCGCTTGGAAGGGCGTCGGCTCACAGGTAGCGTCCGCTCAGGCTGGTGATGTCTCCCTTTTGCACCTCCCAACCCCTTTTAGGTGAAGTTGACCCCCCCCCCCCCGGGGGGGAATGGCACTTGGGCGCTCTTGTAGCTCATCTGGCTTCGCTTGGGGAGAATTATGTCATTTCCCCCGAAAGGGATCGGATTCAAAATAACGACATAGGAAGGGGAGCATTATCTCCCCATCCGTCTATGCAAAGCACCCAAATACCGGGGTACAACTTCACCGAGGAACTTCGCCACAGGCACGTGCCCTACGATTCCATCCCTCGAGTGCGGATCACGCCATACCCAGAAGGGCATCCGCTTCCCGCGAGCCTCCCCACCAAGGAGGATAACGGTCCTTTCTTCAGGGTCCAACGAAGGGTCGATTACGTTGAAGGAAGCATTAATGCTGAAGATTTCAAATTCTAGTGCATCCAAATTTCCAGTTTAACAAGATGGATGGTGAACCTAATGCATCGAGAGTTCTAACAAGGATGAGATGCCTGGGCAAATGTCACGTGCCTATTGCACTTGAGCCATTGGACAAACTACTGCTACTAGCACGGAAAGCTTAGGGATCTAGCTTGGCAAATTTGTGAGCCTCATATCCTCATTTGCACAGTATAGTAATAAAATCACTTAAGCATACAAGAATATGAACATTCTCTAAAGTCATTTATTGATAAATAAATGACTCTTTTAAGTGGACTTGTGGGTTGCTAGATACTGGTCAAACCCCTCCAATATAGTAGAGCCTTGCCTCTCGCTTGACCATCAGAAGATGACCAAACCCAGTACCCCTTGCATAGGCATTCAATACACCAGTACCCAGTACCAGCAAGCACCAGTGTTTTCAGCCATGAGGTACCAGCATTTTCAACCATCCGCCTTCACCCTAGCGCTTTGCAGTTCCTCAGCATCAGATCAGCCATTGCATGTTAGCATCATCATCCTCAGCAACAGATCCAGCCTAGCGTTTTTGCATGAAGCATTCAGCATCAGTATTCAGAATTTAGCCACTGTATCTGCATTTGTACAAGTAATTTAAAGCAAGTACTTGCTCTAGCAAGAGAGCAAGGGGGCCCTTGAGGGTGGTTGGGACCTGACATGCAATGCCATCTCTCTTTTCTCTATGTACAATATTCTATGGATACATGACCGTTTTCATTGCCTCTTTAGAGAGGGTTTTAGGCCTCTAGATAGAGTTTTGAGATATATCTAGATGAATCCAAGATAAGCCTAGAAGAAGCAAGTTACCACAGATGGCGCTGCGGGCTTCCCAACGCACTGCCCCAGCCCCCCACCGCGCTGCATCTGCCCGCCATTGCCGCCGCTGCCCCTGCAGCCACACCCGCTCGCCCTCGCTTTTCCTGCACACGCACCCACCCCCCCACACCCCACAAAGCTCACCTCCTCCATCCCTGGCTCTTGTTTACTCAAGGCAAGGGCGTCGCCATTCACTTCGCCTGCGATCTCTGGTCTCGCCTTCATCCCCTTCTCCTTCGACATTGTAGCAGCAGACACGGACGGAGGATTCTCCTCTGCCTCAAAGGGACTCGACGGAAGCCCCCTTGCCCGACCCCGCGGAACCCACCATCCGACTTGCTCTATCGCCAATAGAGCAAGAGAGCTTAGAGGCAGAGGTGGCTCGCCTTCAGGCCACCTCTGTCATCTACAAGATTCTCGGTACCAGACCCAGCAAAGGGGAGGTGTGTGACCTCCTCCAGGCCCCCACCTCTGCCTTTTAGCAAAGGTGGGGACGATCATTGACATCCAACTTCTCAAGCGAGGATACTATCAGATAGAGTTTGAGACTCCCAAGATGGCTGCCAAGGTCATCTCGATGAGCCAATTGACCATTCGAGCGGTCAGAGCCCATTTCCGACAGTGGCGACATGGCTTCGAACCAGCATCGGATTTTCTTGTCGAGGAGGCAGACTTGCCTATTTCGATCTCCTTCCCTGGCCTACAGAGGGAGTACCTACTGCTTCTTTTTAGGATTGGTTCCGAGATCGGGACAGTTCTAGAGGCTCCACGTACGACAACTTCAGTTGCAACCAAGGCTGCCGGTGTGCCTTCAGTTCGCATTCTAGTTCGTGACACACCCACTCTCCCGAAGATGATCCTTCTACCTAGGGTGAGTGGGGGTTGGTTACGCCAAAGGGTGGAGTATTCAAGACTCTCGAACCAGTGTTTTACTTGTAGGTTGATGGGCCACTTAGCAAAGGCCTGTCCTCGCAGGAGATCTCGACCCATAACACATGCGCAGCCTCCTAAGGTTGAGCATGCCCAACAGACAAGTACCCACGACACACGTTAATACTTCGATAGACGCCAGCGATTAGACAGTTGACGGTTGGCAACAGGTGCCCGACCGCCATCGACAAGGATGGGCTCGCTACACTGCCCCCCTTGGTGGCCGACCTCCTGCAGCCCAGTAGCAGTGTGTTCCAACAAGGAACCGCTTCGACCCCCTCCAACAGGAGCCCCCTGAGGAGGCTGCCTCCACCTTAGCTTAACCACTTCCACCGTCTCCCCCCCCCCCCCCCTCCCATCTTCAGACTCCTCCGTTCTGCCTCCCCCTCCTCCACCCTCACCCCCTTGTGTTGTTTTTCTTGCTAATTTCTATCTTTTTACTTATAAGTTTGATTTTATGGAACGTCTCTTCCTTGCTAACACTTGCCCAATATTTATGCATTGTAAGACACTTCGTAGATGATCTTTTTGTTCCTGACATTCCTTCTTTTCAAAATTTTATGTACTTGAATTCAAAATCTGTAGGTGGAGGAGTTTATTCTAAGGAGTTTTGTGAACTTAATTGTACCACGAATAGTGATTGTTGTGCCTTTTTAGACCTTAAGATTTTTCAGACCCCCTTATGATTAGAGGTAGATATCTATGATAAGCGCCTTCAACCACAATATGCCAATCTAAATATCATCCCTATGCCTCACATTTCTTCGAACATTTCTCTTTTAGCTAAGTACAGTGTAATTTTCTCTCAATTATTTAGATTTTCTCGTCCTTGTTCTAGAAATCTTCTTTCTTTGTCTCTAGTCTCTATAATCTGTTACCGGGATGGCACCATGTGCCAATAGGAAAAAACAAACTAAACAGACTTTTAGCACTTTAATAACAACAACTGAACTGAAAGAAAGAGAGTACACGCGATACGGAGTGGCAGAATCCCACCCTAGAGAGTACTAGAACAAACCATGGGACCCCTTTCAGCCCGCAGGTACATACACCCCGGCAGAATTCAAAAATCCAGGAGGAATTTTCAGTCTCGAATTTTCTAGATTTTCCGAATTTTCGAATTTTCAAAATCCTGCGCAAAGGAGACCTCACAGCAATGAGCCAATCACTTACAACATGAGGTGGATGAGCCACAACTCCAACACTTTGATTTTGTTTTTGATTTTGAAACAAATTCAATGATCATAGATACATTGCTACCGGGAGCAACTTTCGATTTCGTTTCAGCTCTCTCTCTCTCCACCAGCGACCGATGCTGGATCTTTTGTGATCTGTGATTTAGCTATCCCACCTATCTGCTTAGATCACACCTAGCTGTTTCAGATTCCATAACATTTTATTCTGTCATTTTTGTTACTGACTTAGTATCAGATCCACCACATTGTTACTCTGGTCTCAAAGGTCATTCTGGCCTTCTGAAGGCGTTAATATAACATTTCATTTCTCTCTCTCTCTCTCTCTCTCTCTCTCTCTCTCTCTCTCTCTCTCTCTCTCTCTCTCTCTCTCTCTCTCTCTCTCTCTCGTATGCGCAACTGTCCTCATGGTTTCAGAGACATGGGTTCAGTATGGAAAGATTACCCCCCTTCCAATACTCTCTTGAGGTTCCATCACTGGCAATTACACGAACGGAGATTAATAAAATCATTCGTCGGGATCTTATACAGTTGGATACTAAGAGGACATGGGTAGACCCTACACAAGAATTGGGCACGAAGATGGCCGACTACAAAGAAAACTTCCTACATCTATCTGAAGATGGATTTGTGATTCGCCCGAGCTACATGGATACCCACCTATCTCATGGTTTGAGATGTGGTATTGGTCAGATTCGTACATCCTCACACCAGCTGGAAATTGAATTTGGCAGATTTAGGGGAATCCCACCTGAGAGCAGAAATTGCAAGTTATGCGGAATGGAGCCGGAGACAGAATTACACTACATATGCCATTGCACCGTATACTATGAGATACGTGGGCGTTTCCATTGCCTATTTAAAGAAGGCTTTGGACCTCTAGATAGAGTCATGCAATACCAAGATCAAAGATGCTTAGGCTTGCACCTACTGGAACTACATCGGCACAGGGATAATCTAATGAGAAGACAAAGAGCACTACAGCCTTAGAGGCAGATCAGATTTCTTCGGATCGAGAGAAGCAGGAGTGGAAGGAGAAGCAAGAGGCCAGCAGCCAGCACACAGGAGTACCCACATTCATACCAAAGGCACCCTCATTGATAGGGCGATTGAGCTTAGGAAATCGAGATGACCACGACCAAGATGCAGAAGCACACTTCACCGGAGGAGACTACAACAAAGGATTAGAAGCATCCTAGCCAAACACCCAGAATGCTCCTAAGAAGTTTATTTAATACTTTGTATTTAGTTTTTCACATTCACATTTATTTTCACACTTTTCACACTTAGTACTTTAGTACTAAGGTAGTACTAAGGTACCCAGACATTGTAACACATTCACCACTTTTGTATCAGTTTGGTCTCATAGGTCATTCTGGCCTTTTGAAGACGTTAATATAACACTTCATTTCATTTCATTTCTCTCTCTCTCTCTCTCTCTCTCTCTCTCTCTCTCTCTCTCTCTCTCTCTCTCTCTCTCTCTCTCTCTCTCTCTCTCTCTCTCTCTCTCTCTCTCTCTGTGTGTGTGTGTGTGTGTGTGTGTGTGTGTGTGTGTGTGTGTGTGTGTGTGTGTGTGTGTGCGCGCGCTGCTGCATCATGTAATGTCAGTGTCAGTATAGTAGTTAGCTCCTCCAGAGGTCGCCCCGGGTCCTCAGTGCATAGTCGTCTGTAGATCCCGTCTATGTATACAGAATCCGTCTCCCGTGTGAAGGTGTAGCGAGTAGGGGCTGCTACCCGTGGCCTGTGTGCTGCACTGATTTGGAAGGAGATGGTCATCGACACAAGAGCATGATTCACTGCCACTCCGACTAGTCTGGGCCCAACTGTGAGATCCTGGATACTAGAGATGAGATTCGGCTGTGCCATGACATAGTCCACTGTGCTGGCTCCATGTCTGTATGGGAAGCATGTAAAACCTCCCGCATGCAGGAAATCTCTATAGGCCATTCAAGATGGCCAATCCATGTGCGGTGCCCATGTCTATTAGGTGTCACCCATACTCAGTATATTCCACATCGTGTGATAGTCTGGACAGGCCCGTCTCTACAACATCTAGCTCTCTCAGCATCTCCTCTGAAGTATCATAAAACACTGTCTAGTGAAGGGCAGTCCTAGCATTGAAGTCCCCTAGAATGATAATGTCACATCTCTAGAGAACTCCCATATGTCATCATCCAAAATAGAAAAAGGGGACGGTCCTCTTGGTGATGCATAGACTGATGTACTCGGGGGAAAGTAGCAAATAGCAATGTAGAGATATCTACCTGTCTCTGCTTTCAATCTCACCCACATGTACCTAGCCTGCTCATCCCTACAGGCTATATGTATCAATGGCTGTAGATCCTCTCTAAATAACACTGCCACTCCCCCTGAGCCCCGTCCTCTGTGCTCTGAGCATGTCTCCTGTCTGTAAGCTGTCTTCCACCTGTATCCATTAATGTGAGGCATGGATTGCCCAGGGGCCTCGTGTGTCTCAGAGTAAAAGATGATGTCTCTTCCAATAAAGCTATCCTCAAAAGCACCCACATCAAGACGCATAGATCCATTACAGTTCCAGGCAGCCACTTTGAGTGTGGTCCCATAAGTCTCGCGCCGTCATGTGGAGTATGGCTCTAGTATTACCACTCTTCCATCTCGGTAAAAGGCAATCTTGCCTTTTCCCCTTGCCGCTCTAATCTCCTGCATTACTTCCTGCATATGAGCGATCTGCGAGAGGGTGAGATCATCCCCGAGAAAGATGCCCGTCTCTTTAAGAGTTGGTCTTTTCTTCAAGGACTTCTTCGCTTCCATGGAGGGAAAACGGAGGATGAGTGCTCTTTCTTTTGAAGTTTCCCCACTGCTTCCATTTTCCTTTATGTTGCCCACTCTCCAAGCTCTTGTGTGCGTCGGCTCATGAACCCCCATCAAGGCCATGAGTTCTTTTATCTCTTCGTCCACATTGCCTTTGTCTTTAAGACCGCAAATTCTCACATGTAGAGCGCGCACCCGTCTTCTTTGCTCCTCCTCTAGTGTCTGATTAATGATAGTGGATGTGGATGTGGACGTTATCCCCTTGCCTTTTCCTTTCTTGGCCACCTTGATCCATTTCTCGGCTTCATCCGCCTTCTGTTGAGTTTTGGTAAGAACATCCACCCAAGAAGTCGTCATCTCTTTCTGTTGCTCTTCTCCCTCTTTGATGGCCCACACTTGCTCCTTGATCGTGTTGATTTCTTCGATTACTGAGGGTTGCAGTTCGCCCTCTTCCAGTGTGTTTCTTGATCGTGCTTCGCCGAGATCTTTCTTGAGTGACGCAATCTCTTCATCCTAAGTCGTCACTCGATCTTCCAGTGTATTTATCTTGCTCTCTTGGATCAGCACGCGTCCTTTGAGCATTTTTATTGTGCCCAAGAGATTGCGGTTCATCTTGGTAATGGTCTCCGTCATTTCCTCTTTGCACTTTTGAATGGCATCCTCTAGGGGGTAGGCTTTATCCTTCAGCTTCCTCATGCTTGATCGCCGTCCGAAAAAGAGCCACTAAGCGCACGTGTGCATCCACACTAGCAGCGGGCGTGGTAGCTGTGACATGGAGCCTGAGACAGAGTTGCACTACACATGCCGCTGCCCCCCGTCTACTACAAGATACGAGGCCGCTTCCATTGCTTGTTCAGAGAGGGTTTTGGACCACTCAAGAGTCATGGGATACGAGGATCAGAGATACCTGGGTTTGTTCTTGCTCCAGCTGCGCAGACACAGAGATAGCCTGATGAGTGGCGAGGCTAGCCAGTCTCAAAGACGGATCACATACTTCTTCAGAGCAGACACGGGACAGCCACAGGAGCCACTCCCACAGCAAAGCTCCCTCTCGTCTCACACCAGAGGCACACTGATCGACCAAGCAACTGAACTGGGGAAATTCAGGCGCCCACGACTGCGGAGGACTACACAGCATCGACGGAGGCTACGTCAGAAGATTCGGAGCACTCTGGCCAGGCATGCACGACGCCCGGTCAGACTACTAACCAAGGAGGAGATTGATGAGATTTGCCAACGACCGATGCTAGATCTCCTGTGATTCAGCTATCCCAGCAAGCCGCCCATTTTTGCTTAGTTCACATCGACCAGTCTAGGATCCCATAGTATATATCTTTGTTTTGTATTGTTGTTATTTTGTTACTCTGACTTTGTATCAGATCCACCACCTTGTAACTTTCTGGTCTCATAGGTCACTTTGACCTTTTGAAGACGTTAATATAACATTTCATTTCATATCTCTCTCTCTCTCTCTCTCTCTCTCTCTCTCTCTCTCTCTCTCTCTCTCTCTCTCTCTCTCTCTCTCTCTCTCTCTCTCTCTCTCTCTCTCTCTCTCTCATTATAGTACAACCCAGACATCAGGAGGCAGGTCACACACCCGCTATACATTTACACCACAAACTGATTTCGTTTATACAGAGGAGATCAGGGACCGTCTATTGGAAGGCACAGCAGGCACAAATGGTACAAGCCTCTCAGTGGAGGAGTGCACCACTCTACTGACTGAGACACTAGATGGGGCTGCATCAGTGGCATACCCACACACTCAGTCGGGCAAGAGACGACATTATGGGAGCATGCCCCAGAATAGTTGGTATGATGAGGAGTGCACAGAGATGAGAGCCCAGCTTCAAAGGGATCTTCTTTTAGGAGTCATCACTTACAGACAGACTCGGATTGCTTTTCGATGCCTTGTGCGACGGAAGAACCGAGCTTACCTGGCTCAGATGGAGCGAGACTTCTATCAGATGTTGTTGAGTAGGGACTCAGGAGAGGCATGGCGACTCTTCCATGAGCACTCCCCTCCACCAGTGATTACTTCACCTGATGTGTGGGGCCAATATGCGACATCATTATATACGGTTCTTGGACAGGAACCCCTTCCAGACCCTACCAAGCCTTGCCCAGCTACGAGCACTTTCTTTACACCTGAGATGGTACAAAGGGCCATCGACAGGATCAGGACCAGGAAGGCATATGATCATGACGGTCTAGTAGCGGAGCACTTTATACATGCCAGGGATATGCTGATGGAGGTTCTCGCAGTGTTGTTCAATCGTGCCATGCGTGAGGATTACCTGAGACTTGGAGGTTGTCTAATATTGTGCCCATCTTCAAGGCTGGTGACCCTACAGAGCCTGGGAACTACCGCACTATTATGGTTGGACACACATTGGCACGGTTGTATGCATCTATTCTGGAGCAACACTTGAGTAATTGGGCAGAGGGCAAGGATGTACGAGCAAAGGGTCAGGCCGGCTTCAGGAGGGGTTTCTCCACCCTTGATCATATTCTAACACTCAGGGCCATCATTGAGGAGGGCAGAGCACATAGGAGACGGATCTATTGTAGCTTTGTGAATTTTCGCAAAGCATTTGACATGGTACCAAGAGCTCGATTGATGCGTAGACTGCAGGGGATGGGGGTGCCCATAGAGGTGATTTGGGGGATTATGGCTTTGTACAGATCAGTGGTGGGACATGTACGCACTCCAGAAGGAGTATTTGATTTAGTTCACTCTACTATTGGAGTGAAACAGGGCTGCCCATTGTCTCCTACTCTATTTGGTATGTATGTTGATGAGGTGTCCGATTACATTGACAGAGAGGGTGACAGGGGTGCCCAGCTGGCAGGGACGTGGATCCCATTGTTGCTATATGCTGATGATATTGTGTTGATATCTGACTCGCCAGAAGGTATGCAACGACATTTGGATGCACTACGCAGTTTTGCAGAGGACATGGACTGTGTGTAAACCTAGGTAAAACCAAGGTTATGGTGTTTAACACCACACCGCAATGGTAAGGAGATCAGTACCTACTTTCAAATATGGTCAGGAGATTGTGGAGTATACAGATGCATACACCTACCTGGGGGTAGTCTTTACTGGGCCGAGATTTTCTTTGAGAAGAGCAGCAGAGACTAGACTAACTAGAGCTGGTGCGGCTCTGGGAGAAATGGAGAGGATGTGTTCGCACGTTCAGTTCCAGGAACCTAGGACAAAGTTATGGCTCTTTGATACTTTGGTTGCCTCTACTTTGTTATATGGGGTGCAGGTTTGGGGACCTTCTATAGGCCAGGATGGTTGGAGGGGTATGGAGAAGCCCCTGGTATCTATGATCTCTCGGCTAATTAGAGCCAAGGTTTCCGTACCGCATGATACCAGGGTTTCCGTACCCTGGTATCTATGATCTCTCGGCTAATTAGAGCCAAGGTTTCCGTACCGCATGATATCATTCGAGCGGAATTAGTTGCCCCCCCTATGGAGATTGAGGCGCTTACCAGATCAGTCTCCTTTGTACACAGTCTGTGGGATACTACCAGAGACAGATATGCCAGGGTGGCTCTAGAGTCCTCCAGACAATTAGCTCTTAATGGGGATACATCATGCTAGTATGCATAGATGGCATCATGGTTTCAGACACATGGTTTCACCATGGACAGGTTGCCTCCTTTTCAATACTCTCTATAGGCACCCTTGAGGTCTCTGACACGAGTAGAGATTAATAGACTCATTCGTCAGGATCTGATCCAGCTCGACACGAGGAGGACATGGATAGAGTTGTTACAGGAGTTGGGCACGAAGATGGCTTTCTATAGAGAGCATCTTCTCCACCACACGGGGGATGGTTTGTGATTCGACCTAGCTATATGGACACGCATCTTTCCCATGGTTTGCGTTGTACCATTGGCCAGATACGCACGTCCTCACATCAGCTAGAGATTGAGATTGGCAGATACAGAGGGACACCAGCAGATAGCAGGATATGCCGCTTATGCCATCTAGAACCAGAGACAGAAGTACATTACATATGTCATTGCACAGTGTACTATGAGATACGAGGCCGTTTTCATTGTCTATTCAGAGAAGGTTTTGGGCCTCTATCTAGGGTCATGAGTTATGAGGATCAAAGATGTCTTGGGCTATATCTACTTGAGTTACACAGGCATAGAGAAACTTTACTGAGGAGAGTTGAAGAGAGACATCCCCAGAGACAGATCACAGATTTCTTTATACTAGATATTGTACACCCAGAAGAACAGACAGAGGAGCAGCCAACAGTAGAGAGGTCTACCCGCACTACTGGCATTCTCATAGACCGAGCATTGGAGCTAGGGAGATCTAGACGACCCCGATGGAGAAGAGGAGCTACACAGTTTCGAAGGAGGCTACAGCAAAGGATTCAAGCCATACTCTTTCATCGTCCACAGTGCAGATGAAGATGGATCTCTACTCCCCTCCCATATTGTCTTCACATTGTACTGCTTAGTTTAGGATCCCGAAGTATTTATATTTTGTTATCCTAGTTTAATTTATTTTGTTAATCTGACTTTGTATCAGATACACCACATTGTAACTTTCTGGTCTCATAGGTCACTTTGGCCTTTTGAAGACGTTAATATAACATTTCATTTCATCTCTCTCTCTCTCTCTCTCTCTCTCTCTCTCTCTCTCTCTCTCTCTCTCTCTCTCTCTCTCTCTCTCTCTCTCTCTCTCTCTCTCTCTCTCTCTCTCTCTCTCTCTCTCTCTCTCTCTCTCTCTCTCTCTCTCTCTCTCTCTCTCTCTCTCTACGGGAAGGAGATGAACAGAAATCGAAAACGGCGTCCTCATGGGCGGAACGTCTTTTTAAGACACAAGAAAAGGTTGATGAAGCAGAGAAATGGATTGAGGATGCGAAGAAAGGGAAGGCACAGATGCCCGAGACCACACCTACCTCAACCATCATTAATATGACCATTGAGGAAGAGCAGAAAAGGAAGACGCGGGCTCTGCATGTGCGGGTCACAGGAGTCAAAGACAAAGAGAATGTAGATGAAGAAGTGAAGGAACTGATACAACGCATGGGCATCACAGAACCCACTCACACAAGTGCATGGAGAGTGGGCAAGAAAGGAACCGATGAGAAGGGAAACGTAAAGGATAGGGCACTTATTCTCCGCTTCCCGAATATAGAAATAAGGAAAGAATTTCTAAAGAAGAGGCCAACTCTTAAGAAAACCGGTATTTTCCTAAGAGATGACCTTACATTGGCACAAGTGGCACACATGCAAGAGTTGATGCCAGAGATCAGGGCAGCAAGAGAAAAGGGGAAAATCGCCTTTTATAGAGGAGGGAAGGTAGTGGTTCTGGAAAAGCGCTCATCATGACGGTGCGAGATGTATGCGGCGACGCTCCGGATAGCGGCGTGGAATTGTAATGGATCATATAGGCTTGATGTAGGTGCCTTTGAAGACAGCTTTAGGGACAGAGACATAGTTTTCTACTCAAAGACACACCAGATACCGGGACAGCGTATGCCACATGTGAAGGGTTATTTATGGGAAACAGCTGGTCGACCAGACAAGAGATCTCTACAGGGTAGCCGGGCTTCAGGAGGAGTAGCAGTCTTATTTAAAGAGGAGTTGAAACCACTACTACAGATATCAAGAAAGATGAGCAAGCAAGGTATATGTGGGTGAGAATGAGAGCCGAGACAGGTAGATTTCTATATATCGCTATATGCTACTTCCCTCCGAGTACCTCAGTCTACTGCTCACCTAAAGGACAATCCCCTTTCTCCATATTGAATAATGACATATGGGAGTTCTCTAGAGATGGAGACATCGTTCTCTTAGGAGACTTTAATGCCAGAACGGCCAACTCTCAAGCAGTATTCTATGATACTTCTGAGGAAATGCTCAGAGAAGTGGATTTATCACAGAGAGGGCTTACTAGAAACTCACAAGATAAAAAGCACACTGAATATGGGAGACATCTCATGGAGATGGCAACTATACATGGTTTGGCCATACTTAATGGTCTAGAGAATTTCCCGTTATCTGGGGGATTCACATGCTTCCCCACAGGCATGCGGCCAGTACAGTGGATTATGTCATGACTTCACCAAGCTTTATTTCTAGTATCAAGGACTTTATGGTGGGACCCAGGCCGGTTGGGATTGTAGTGGATCATGCTCTATTGACCTTATCAATCTCCTTCCAATAAAATGCCTCTCAAGTACAAAGGAAGAAGACACACACAAGATATACTTTCACGCCTGAAACTGATTCAGTCTATGTGGAAAAGATCTATAATAGGATGTGGGCAGCCGAGCCAGTATATACTGTAGAGGAGATTACTTCTCAATTAACAGAGATACTACATGGAGCAGCACAAGAGGCATACCCACATACTCAACCTGATCAGAAGAGAGGATCTGGGAACACACCTCAAAACAGTTGGTATGATGAGGAATGCAGAGAGACGAGAACCCAAGTCCAGAAAGAGCTTACACTTGGGATCATCACATATAAGCAGTCTCGGATTGCTCTTCGGCGTATAGTACGTCGCAAGAAAAGGGCATTTTTAGCCAAACTGGAGAAGGATTTATATCAGCTCTTCTTGAGTCACGACTCACATGAGGCCTGGCGATTATTTCGCGAGCACTTACCGCATCCGACGATCACTTCTCCTGAGATCTGGGGTCAATATGTAACATCATTATATATGGTATCTGGACAGCCTCCATTACCAGATCCGCCAGAGCCATGCCCTGCTACTAGTACTTTCTTTACTATGGAAATGGTGGAAAAAGCCATTGATAAGATGAAGACAAGAAGAGCATATGATCATGAGGGTTTAGTAGCAGAGCATCTGATCCATGCCAGGGATCTACTTTCAGAAGTCCTTGCTCGTCTGTTTAATCGGGTCATGTGTGAAGGATTCCCTAAATCTTGGAAATTATCTACTATCGTACCTATTTTCAAGTCAGGGGATCCTCTGATACCCGGGAACTACCGTACCATTATGGTAGGTCACACTTTGACCCGACTGTACGCATCCATTCTTGAACAAAAATTGAGTAGATGGGCAGAGAACGAGGGCATAAGGGCAATAGGACAAGCTAGATTCAGAAGGGGTTATTCCACTTTAGATCATATTCTTACGCTCAGAGCCATTATTGAGGAAGGAAGAGCAAACGGGAGAAGGATGTATTGTTGCTTTGTGGATTTTCGGAAAGCTTTTGATACAGTACCAAGGGCTAGACTGATGCGTAGGATGCAAGAGTTAGGGGTCCCCAAAGAGATTATTTGGGGGATCAAGGCCTTATACGGATCAGTAACTGGTTATGTACGTACTCCAGAAGGGATTCCGACGTCGTCATTCCACCGTTGGAGTAAAGAAGGGATGCCCACTGTCCCCTACTTTATTTCGTATGTACATCGATGCGGTATCAGATTACATTGAGAGAGAAGGTGACAAAGG
>NC_140959.1:136646240-136648740 GCF_014529385.1 Adiantum capillus-veneris | reverse complement strand
TGCTTCCATGCGCCATGCAAAATACACAAGTAGTTTTGTAATTAACTGATGAATTTGCCTTGCACAATCGTAATGGTGAGAGACAACTTCTGTAAACTTTTGCTAAAGAAAATCCATAAAGCCACATAGAAACCAGACCAGATCATCAAGCCGATCACTGAGAATCAAAAGCTGTGATCCCAACAACAGCATCATCTGCAGCTTCACAAAGTTTATATCAAAGCCCTCTTCAATGATCCCTCAACACCCTTGCCAACATCAAAGAAAAGGGAAGCCGGGAAGCCTTGAGATTTTTGTCAGCTTTCAAAATTTCCAATTCTCCGTCATTTAGGATAGGGCTTGTCATAGTCACCTAAGTCAACAACAATGGTTCCAATTCCTCACATCCAACACAGAATAATAAGCTTCCTCTCAACAAATGCAAGCAATTGAACCGCAGAAACATACCTGATCAGCATTTTTTGCATCTTCTTCTAGTAGGTTCTCCTCTTTCCTAGGTTCACTTCAAGTGACATAACTAACCCTTCCCGTAAAGGATCAATTGCAGGATTTGTGACCTATGTAATCATACATATTAACATTCATTTAAAGCAATAGAAAATAAGGATAACAAGCATTGCATGAGAAACTGTGAAAAACTTCACCTGTGCAAACCGCTGTTTGAAGTAGTCATAGAGCATATGTGGTCTCTGTGAAAACACAGCCCGAGGGATATCATCTCCCATGCAGAAAGTTGGCTCTTTACCTTGGGAAGCATGCCTTCAATCACAAGTTACATCATCTAGAGAATATCCGAATGCTCTGCAATAAATTGTATGCTATCTTACCAAAATTGCTGCATGCAGAAACAACTCACTAGAGCTAACTGAGTAAAGGGACATACAGCTGAAGCTTCAAACTTTTTTCATTCTCCCATAGGGTGGAACCAGGAAACCTTACAGCCTGTAAAGGTCGGGTCATTTCAGCAAGCCATTGCTTGTAAGTTTTGAATTGGCAACTCGCTTTTTGACCTGTGGTGTTTTCTGAGACCTACATGCCAATAGATTAGTCCTTAACTATTCCTTCAGTAAGAGCGTTGAAAAGATACAATTTGTTTCTACGTATCTATTGCTGCCGCTAAAAGCTTACTAGTCCTGTTTTCAATTCACTGCAATCATCATTCCTGGACCCAATCGTCCTTTAAGATGATCTTTGAATTCATCCATATTCAGGACACCAACCTGTTTGAATCCATGAAGCAAGTCACGTAGATTGCACTTCTCTGTTGTTGTTATCTTCTCATTTTTTTATGACTTCCGTTTGATACCAAAAAACTGTGAAGAAAAAACTAAAATAGTAAAAACCAACCTCAGACGCTACATATAGCATGTCAACTGATGTCCTCACAAAACCTTGCAGGCGTAGTCCATTGCGGTCAAGACAAGCTCCCACAGTTTTTCCATTGCTATGTACAAGAACAACCAGAATCAATAGCCAACGGCATGTGCAAGTTTTTTGTGCACTGCTATTAAACTTTTTGATTGCAACCAAAATATATTTGTCCTAAGAAGCATGTTTCCTTTTGCCCCATACTTCTTGGGGATCTAAATCATACTATTTCCATACTTTTAATACCATTGTGTTTGTCCTGTGGTTGTTGTATGAAAAAAACGTAAGCCTTATTAACTAGGAAAGTTAAGATTTGAAGCAAAGATCGTATTTGCATGGAGATTGAAACTTTTTCGATGTCACTCAAGCAACATGAATGTCCAAATATGAGGTCTTCCAACGATTTAGGGTTTGTAAGAACAGGAGTCAGGACCAAAGAAAAATATAACAAACAGGTGGTGAGAAAAAAGAGTACTCCACACAATCATGTATAAAAGGAAAACAAAAATTCACCCAAAGCAACCAAAAAACATGTAGCCACAGGTCTTGCCTTTTAAAAACTTACCTGAAAAGCAACAGAGCAGTCCAACCCATGCTTCCATTTGTCCTTTGTAATACTCATAAAAGTCAACAACCAAGTACACACAAACATTTGTGCCCCACGAACAAACCAAGAAATGAGATGCACTTTTCCATGAGAGCATGGACAAAAACAAAGGGGTATATCCATCAGTAGGACAAATTGAAAGTATGACACCATTGCTCTACAAGAATGAGATTAACCAACGAGACCTCTGGGTACTTGATCATCAAAGTAGGATGCTTCTTAAACGCCTCTGGAACGGAATCATCAATGCTTCTTCAGGGCTTCTACCTCTACACTCCTCATGAGCAGCTGATAAATGGTGGAAAACCCAGTGAATCTGATCAACAAAATGATAAATGCACTTGTCCCTAGTTCCTTGACATTATGCATAAGTATAATAGAAGTTTGTAAGCATAATTTTTGCAGTGTCTTGAGAAACGAGCCATCAACTTTAAGCCAGATCAACACTGCATCTGAAAAGCTTCATCAATTCTCGGGCAAACCCTACCGAGCTTATGCACTCACAAAAACAGTACCTCAGCCACT
>NC_140959.1:136605486-136646040 GCF_014529385.1 Adiantum capillus-veneris | reverse complement strand
CATTGATATCCTTGACACTAGCAAGGAAAGTGTCCATATCATCTTCCTCATGCATAATCTTCGACTCTAGCTCTTTACGCAGCAAAGCATTTTAGCCTCATTGCGGCTTGCATAAAGACCTGCTAGAATATCCCAAGCCTGTTTTGCAGATTTTGCTGAACGGATGTGAGGAATAATGGTGCGCTTCACAGACAACGCAATCAATGCATGAGCCTGCGCATCCTTAACATCCCAACGAGCTTGTTCTGCTGTAGGCAAAACAACTCTAACAGCTGCAATCCTTGCAGCAAGACCTGCAACATCCTCAATATCGCCTACATCTTCAGAACCAGGACGTACATCAATGCCCTGCACAATGTTCCAGACACCTTTTGACACAAGAACATGTTGCATCATATAAGCCCACATAGGGTAGTTGTCCCCATCCAACCTGTCCTCAGCAGCAAACATCTTGAACACATCTGTGTTGTTGTTGTCAGCCATGGTAAATGCTGCACCTGATGTGAAAACTGCCCGAAAATAGGAGAAATGGAGCGTGGAACAACTTGTGCTATATAGCACAAACCGTAGAAGACTATAAGGCACCTGTTATGCAGAAAAACGGCACTGACAAAAAATCTGCACAAAATGACGAAATAGCCTGTGCAGTAGTGCCCGTAGTGGAAATGAAGGCCGAAATGAGCCCAAATCAAAATTCTGAGCAGACCAAGCTCTTCGAGCGCTCCCAAAATATTTGTCGACCTGCGAACGCTTGCCAAAGCTCACTGAAATCGGAGAAAGTGAGCAGGCGTGTGCTGGAGCAGCTGGCGACTAAGCCCGGGAGGACGTGACCTGCTCTGATACCAATTGTTGGAATTAGGGTTGCAGAGAAACACACACAGCTTGGAGAAGACGAAGGAAGCTCAAGGCACACAATAGAGAGTGGTTTACTTAGTGTGCAATGGAAAGATAGATAGCCCTAGAGTGATGGGCGTATATACAATGCACGGGGGAAAAAAAACCTCCTAAAGAGGGAAAAAATGCCCCGGCGGTCCTAGTGTTGTTCACACACATCACTACCACATGTATATGGTAACACCCAGGTCAAGCCAATAGGGATTAAGCAGCATAAGTGATAGCCTTCTGACATGTGTCCCCCTTTCCCCTTTTGTGAGAGCTTTAGATAATTAAATAATTAAACTAAACTCTCATTGGACCCTTTGCCTCCTGGCCAATAGGAATCAGGCAAGCCATGGGGTCTGAATGCTCATTGGATCCCTTGGGAGACTGCCCAATAGTCTTCTAGGACACTTAATTCTTATGGTTTCTTTTATTAAATGTTTTTAAATTAATTAAACTAGATTTACTCTAGCCTAATTCTCATTGGTCCACTTCAAGGGTCTTCCAATAGGAATTGGGCACACCTTGTGGGCATCTGGCCTAGGGAGCTGACATGTGTCCCTCATTCCCTTTGTGTAAAGGGAGCCTGTGTGTGTGTGTGTGGCTTTCTCTCTCATCCCCTAGCTTTGGGGCTCGCCCCCTCCCATGTAGGGATATGCAAAGACTTTTTGAGCTCACACTAAGCATCCAATTTCCCTAGGGTTAACCTTTGGACACAACCTTTGAATTTTGGAACCTTAGCATTTTGGAAGTCTTAATGGGCTAAACCTTAGGGTCTTTTTGGCCCATTGTTCACATGGCTCGTTTGCAGATGGCCCCCCCTTTGGATCCCTATTTTCCCTCCTTTGGATCCCTACTGTGGCCGGTCTGCTAACTTAACCAATATTCTAGCTTTTTTCTCCCTTGGCACTTCCCCACATTAAATGATCAGTTTAATATGAGAAAATCATTTAGAGAATTAGATATTGATTATTATGACACTGGGTAAGCCAGCAAGTTTTTAAAGATAGTGTGTAATTATAATGAAGCTTTTCATGTCTAAGAGTAGAGTTGTGAAAATATAAGGGCTCATAGTTTCCAATGTATCAAAAAAGCTTCAAGTTTCAAAGAGACAAGATGACGTTCTTTTCATATTAAGAATTTGATTACATCTATGCTGCCAAGCATGGTAATGATTTACTCATCACCTAATCACAACAATACATAAGCATCTTAGTATGATAAGGTACACACTATTTGTTCATGTACACTTTCACATCATTTGCGTCTTAAAATGTGATAGAAATGAAAGCAAAGTAAGGATGCTCATTATTTATTTTTGTAGGAGTTTTCGTCATTATGCTAAACTAAAGGGCATGGTGTAAAATTGAGGTAGTGACTAAAATCATGCATGCCATTGATTTCTATCTATCTTTATCCTCTAATTACAAAACCATATTCCTCTTTGAGATCAGATTGAGTTCAACCAGCTTGAGCCTATTTCCTTGCGCACAATCTATACTATACCAACCATTTGGCTTAATTGTTGCTCTGTTAAATGTGTGATTGGACGTTGAGGCAATGTAGGACAGCCTCTTTTTGTGTACACATTAGGCTCCTTGAAAATTTGAGAATATGAGTATCATACCCTACTTGAGTACACATACATGTATGTGTGTGTGTGTGTGTGTGTGTGTGTGTGTGTGTGTGTGTGTGTATATATATATTATATATATATATACACACATGTATGTGTGTGTGTTTATACATATATATATTCTTATATCTAAGATTTGTCACATAGGTCTTGAAGCTTCTTGTTCTTGTTATAGTACAATAACTATGACATTCAAAACTTTTATGCTGCCTTCGTCCCCCCCCCACCCCCCCCAAACTCTCTCTCTCTCTCTCATACACACACACACACACACACACACACACATTAGATGGATAGCAGTTTGCATCGAGCTCATGTGTGCATACACATACGGTATAGTAGTTGAAAAATGGTAGTGCGGTTGAAGTGATGATCTCAAGTCAATGCATGAAAAGGATGAGCAAACTTCTTTTTTCAATCTCTGGAAAGAAAAGTATAGATGACTATGATTGGTCTCTCTCTCTCTCTCTCTCTTCTCTCTCTCTCTCTCTCAGGTTTTGAACTTGAGACCATCGAATAGATCTTTGAGATCTCATTGGATCGCTCCTACATTTTAAATTCTTCTTTTTTCAAGACGTGTGTGTGTGTGTGTGTGTGTGTGAGAGAGAGAGAGAGAGAGAGAGAGAGAGAGAGAGAAGATGAAATAAAAATAACTTTATTATCACCTAAGTTGCCATATATATATTCTAGGATTGTTCCTATGAGATTAAAAAAATTTATTACTCTCTCTCTCTCTCTCTCTCTCTCCTTTCCATAGATATTCAAGTGTTAAAGACTTGTTGTGTAACTTTAGCGTCTTTTTTAGATTGTTCTTACACCCTTAAACATTTTATTCTCTCTTTTCTCCTCTTCTTCCTTCTACTTGCTGCGTCATTCGTTCGACACTAAAACATTTTTCTCTATGTGTGGTGTGTGTGTGTGTGGGGGTTGATTTTTTATAGGCACCTTTGCCTATCAAAATATTTTAGAGAATTTATTGATTTTTAAACCATTTTTTATGGTTTCACTCTTAAAACAAAAGGACAACATATCCAAGAACTGGTAAAAGGGACGTTAACTCTGCAATCTCTCAATCTCTCTCCTATTTGGGGTGCCAATGAGAGGGTTGATTTTTGTTGGGCATTTTATTTATTTTCTATGGGTGAAAAATGTTAGCTACCCTTTTAAAAATACACTGTTACTCTAAGAAAACCATATTATCTTGGAAATTTGACTTGGTGTGTCACTAAGTATAAATTTTTGTATATCATGTGTGTTCAAGGACTATTTTAAATTTCTTATCTGTGAATTTTTGACAAAAAATTATATATATATATATATATATATATATATATATATATATATATATATATATAATCAATTACTTTTTATGGTATCTTTTTGTATGTGAAAATTTGAGAAGAAAAAATAACCCCTTCTGCTGTACTCACGTGATAGTCGAATATTAAGTGACCCCCCTAAGAAATTTGAAGGGTGTCCTTGGTGAGACGGAGCTCTATGAGCTCGATTGGAAAATCTCTCTCTCTCTCTCTCTCTCTCTCTCTCTCTCTCTCTCTCGTGCACGTGCACGTACATGCACACACATGCAATGCAACTCTCTCTCTCTCTCTCTCTCTCTCTCTCTCTCTCTCTCTCTCTCTCTCTCTCTCTCTCTCTTAGGTCTTGAACTTGAGACCATCTCATAGATCTTTGAGATCTCATTGGATCGCTCCTACAACATTCTAAATTCTTCTTTTTCAAGACGTGTGTGTGTGTGTGTGAGTGTGTGTGTGTGTGAGAGAGAGAGTTAGAAAATGAAACAAAAATAACTTTATTATCACCCATGGGATTAAATTTTTTATGATTATTATTGTTATTATTCTTCTTCTTCTCTCTCTCTCTCTCTCTCTCTCTCTCTCTCTCTCCCCTTTCCATAAATATTCAAGTGTTTCTGTAACTGTAGCGTCTTTTTTCTTACACCCTTAAATATTTTATTCTCTCTTTTTCCTCTTCTCCCTTCTACTTGTTGTGTCATTCCTTCGACGCTAAAATATTTTTCTCTATGTGTGTGTGTGTGTGTGTGTGTGTGTGTGTGTGTGGAGTTGATTTTTGATAGGCACCTTTGTCTATCAAATTTAGAGAATCTATTGATTTTTAAGCATTTTCTAGGGTTTTAACTCTTTAAAACAAAAACGACAAAATATCCAAGAACTGGTAAAAGGTACATTAATTGGGCAATCTCTTTCTCTCTCTCTCTCTCTCTCTCTCTCTCTCTCTCTCTATTTGGGGTGCCAATGAGAGGGTTGATTTTGTTGGTCATTTTATTTATTTTCTATGGGTGAAAAATGTTAGCTATCCTTTTGAAAATACGCTATTACTCTAAGAAAACCATATTATCTTGAAATTTGACTTGGTGTATCACTAAATATAAATTTGTGTACCACGTGCGTTCAAGAACTATTTTAAACTCTTTATCTTTGAAATTTTGACAAACAATTCAGTCTATAAAAAAAAATCCAATTACATTTTATGGTATCTTTTTGTATGTGAAAACATGAGAAAATAAAAAAATAACCCTTTCTATTGTACTCACGTGATAGTCGCATAAATATTAAGTGACCCCCCCTCTCCTTGCCCGAGAAATTTGAAGGGCTTGAAGGGTGTCCTTGGTGAGACAAAGCCCTATGAGCTACAAAGGAAAATCTCTCTCTCTCTCTCTCTCTCTCTCTCTCTCTCTCTCTTCGTGCACGTGCATGTGCACATACACGGACACACATGCAATGCGGACCTCTCTCTCTCTCTCTCTCTCTCTTCTCTCTCTCTCTCTCATGGTCAATAATATGGATAACTACTCCTTCATTTGCATGTATTTTTTCAAAGTGAAACTATCCAAGTGGACACCATACGAGTTGTTGTTGTTTTTTTTGCAATCTCTTTAAAGAAATAAAAACAAAAAATATATATGTCAATATTGGTTTTGAAAAAAACACTTGAAAAAAAAAAATATTTTCAAAAATTAAATTCTCATTAAATAATAAAATCTCCACTAAATTTTTCTCCTTTTTGTTATGTGCATTTTAACCAATACATTTATTCTTTGTAGAGGAGAAAGCATTTGACTGTCTACGACTAAAGCACTTTCTACTACTAAAGAAAAAAAAAGAAACTCTTTTGATTTTACATTATGACAAAAGCCCAAAAGCTTCTTACAATCTTACTCTCCCTTTTGTATTTTAGAGAGGTTTTATCTTAAGTGAAGCAGTGAGTAACACATGGAGGGTCTCTCCTTTCTTGAAAAATTTAGGCTGCATTATAAAGAGTACTAGTATGTGGCCTGAGCATTGTTGTGGTCAAGAAAATCATGGCAATTGGAGATCTCTCTCTCTCTCTCTCTCTCTCTCTCACACACACAGACACACACACACACACAAAGTCATATATAGGTGTGTGTGTGTGTGTGTGTGTTCGTCTGCTCGTCCACGTGTGACAAGAATGGAACTATAGTTTCTTGCAATCGATAACGTTGCATTGTCTTTCTCTCTCTCTCTCTCTCTCACACACACACACACACACACACACACACACACATACACACACCACACACACTCACTCACTCACACACACACACACAATGCGTGCAGGACATCCACAAAAAATCATTGGACTCCCATCGTCGAATTGTTGAGCTCGCTGCACTCCAGTAATGTAATAAAATTTGGAAGGCCTTCTTGCAACGCTCTACACCTCAGCGAATGGCACGTCAACTCTCGCTCTCTCTCTCTCTCTCTCTCTCTCTCTCTCGTACACACACACGTGCGCACACACACACAAAACACGGATATATGCATGCAACTATTGAGCTTTGAGCACTAAGGTTGGAGAGAGATCATTTACGGCATGGAAGGTGTGCGCAATCCTACAAAGGGTGGTTCATTAGGACATGGTCACGCAAAGCTTAGTTGTCTATAAGCCTCGATAGTTTTAACTAAAGAAGGCACGACAATACAAACATCACGAGGAGCAGCAAGTAGTGAGGGAGAGTGAGGTGCAAATAGGAGAGAGAGAGAGAGAGAAGAGAGAGAGAGAGAGAGGACTGACCGGAAAAAAATCGATGTAGTCTGAAAATTATGCTCTTTTACGCATAATAAGCCAGTGAAAAGCTACATGCTATCGAAAAATTTTTGATTGATATAACGGTTAGCCTCACATGACCATAGCCTTAGATGACACATAAAGGGAAGTTCTTTATGGCCTTCAAAATGCAAAGTAAACCCACCCTTCAAATGGCTTTCAAATGGCTTTAGAAAGCAAAAATAGTCACTAGATGAAGTGAAATTTTGTGTCCTTTTCCCAAGAACTAAAAATAATATTTAACTAAAAATATTATAAATATAGATAAAGTATTAAGTTTTCTACTTTACATTTCTATAGGACACAGAAGTCTTCTCATTTTCTACATTTCACTTTTGCATTTCTTAAGGTTTCCTTTGAAATGCAACAAACACACTCATGCCTTCTCCTTGCTCAAAATATTTAAGCTCCATTATGTATAGTATAGATAGATTCCAAAGAGAGGTACAATTGTTAGAGTACAAGTCATTTTCAAGATCCTAATCCGAGTTTCAATCTCTCTAATCGCATTTATGGCAGGTTATACCAATATGGGACGAGAAAAGAAGCTATATTTGCTCCACATGCCAAACATAGAAAGTAAGAGAGTGATCCAGGCTAGAATGTGATGAGTCTTCCTTTTGTGACCTCACAAAAAGCCTATTCTATAATGAAAGTTTGTGCCAAGGCACTAGGCTATAGGTTGATATCTATACTATAGATAAAGGGGAAGGGATCCCCCCCCCCCCCAAAAAAAAAAAACCGTGTCAACAGCAGATTACTCGGAGAGTGCCCTCTGTAGTCTCGATCGCACAAGCGGACAGCTAGAGAGAGAGAGAGAGAGAGAGAGAGAGAGAGAGGTGGCCTTCACGCCAAAACCTCTGTAGGATCCTTTAAATGAGGGCAGCAGGATCCTTTAAAAGAGGGCGGATTAGCTTGACAAAAGCAGTGCGGGGTTCATTTGATGTGGGAGCATTTTGAATAGGCGCTCTACCTTTGCAGAGTTTTTAGAAGCCGCATTGTGCGCAGAGAGAGAGAGAGAGAGAGAGAGAGAGAGAGAGAGAGAGAGAGAGAGAGGCGGCAGAGTTTGGGCGCCAAAACCTCTGCAGAGTTTGGGAGCCCTGCTGCAACGATCTCCTCCGGAGTCCGAGACCGTGTGCTTCGATCGAGAAACTGAGCTCCACGGCAGTGCTCGAAAAAACTTTTTTCCCAAAAACTTGGTAAATCTACATATGTGAAACAACATAGGTAAATTGACAAAATTTGAAGATTTTTACACCAAAATACACTAATTTTTTCAAAATTTTGTAGGTTTTCCCACCTTCAAAAAGACAAGTTAGAGGTAAATTTCAAAATTTGTAGGTGAGATTACACTAAACCTAGGTTTTTTTCGAGCACTACTCCACGGTCGTGCAAGGCGGCCTTCTTCCCTACCTCGACGAGCAAGATGCGATCCATATTGGGCAAGAAAGCGGAGGGCCATTTCATGCGATCAAGCAGCCATTGCCAGACCCAAAAAAAAAAAAGGTGAAATCTTTAGAGGCCAAGCAGGGTTCTTTGGTGGACCTGGCGGATAATCACACTAAAATTATCATATTGTAACTAAAAATTTCATAATTTGAATCGGCTTGAGAATCTTCTTGCCCAACTTTGAGCCGATCATTTTTCATTTTGAGCCCCGAGGCCAAGTTACCAGTGACTTCGTTCGTATCTATCTATATCTATTAGAATATCTATATTTATACTCTATACTATCATAAAGCGGGAAGGGATTCCGGTCCCCCCTCGGCCACGTGGCAGCAGGAGAATCCTCCGTCCAGCCTCTGACCAGTGTGGCATGTAGTGGACGCAGAGGCAGAGAGAGAGAGAGAGAGAGAGAGAGAGAGAGAGAGAGAGGGAGGGACCGTCGAAGGTGGTCGGTCATGCCACCGCCAAAGGCGATGCCGTTTTACTAGTTTGCAATCGTGCTAATGAAACAAACTCAAGCAAGGCATTGGTTAGTATGTATACCAAGTGCGACATAGTTCCTAGAGCATATGTCGATGACAAGCTTCTGATTTGAGAGGCCATCTCTTGGATTTGACTTGGAGCAAGGTAAGTCGAAAAGAAGCAACATTTGCTAGACAAGCCAAATAGGGATCTCGGAGCCTACTTGAATGTAGTGAGTTTTGTTTGTTACACCTCAAAAGCCTATGGCCCTATGCCAAAAGGATGGAATTTTATCAAGGCAATAGATACTTTTCAAGAGGGTGAAAAAGGAAAACAGCCCACCATCATTTTTTTCCCTCCATCTCTCTTCAATGACTTTAGCAAGATTTCCCCCCCCCCCCCCCCCAAAAAAATAATAATAATAAAATAAAATAAAATAAAAAATAGCTTGCTTCAAAGCTCGCTCGAAGACCTAAGTCAACATGGACAAATGATGCTTGCATGTGCTAGCTATGTCTATTTGTTATCACCGTTGGTGGCAGCATAATCGTAGGTGGTGGGAGTCTCACTTGTGGATTATGAAAGCCATTGACAACGAGGGAGAGAGATAAAGCAAAAGAAAATTGAAGAATAAGTTTTCCTTTCCTTCTTCCTCCTCCTTCCTTGCCTTTCTCCCTCACTTTCTCTACCACTCAAATAAATAATTCCATAGGTTTTTTTAAGCAATCCACCAAATTTGTATCTCATGCCACTCCTCCTAAATAGAGCATCCATTCCTGATTTGCTTTTTATTGCTTTATTACTAGTAGTAATGAACGATAGTAATATCCTCTCTTGCTTGATTAATTGCTACTATCTATTTGATCTACGCAAATTGATTTGTTGCTAAATGTTTTGTCAGCACATTTTTCCGGTTTCTAGGTAAAAACTTTGGAAGCAATAAAAGTATCTAGTAAAAGCCAACAAGTGGAAAATGAGCATATACATTAGTACCAACGTCAAGAATGCAGTCTTACTCGGTTAAAATACACTAGACCCCAGTTTTTGGCAAGCACTCAATTGAGAAGTAAACACACTTGGAATACACACATTTCATATGAAATGCTAGTTAGTGTGTTGTAAAATGTATAGACAAGGAAAGAATAGTTGAATGTCGATCAAAAGAGAATGGTTGAAAGAGTACACACATGTACTCTGAGTGTAGTGCCGCATGTAAATAAGGAAGCTGTCGCAGGCCCTCTTTGCGCACACAAGCTTCCCCTCTGCACAGAAATCGCTCTCTCACCCTAAAGCTTCACCTTAAATTCGAGCTGCAACGTTCTACTGTGTACAAAGTCCTACTATTACACATTCGACGCAACAACTTGCCACGTTAGGTTCTTCTCCCGTTGTGATTAGCTTTTAGCTGCATTTGAATGTTGATCAAAAGAAAATCGAAAATTGGTGGGCTCAAAGAATCATTTAGAGAGAGAAGGGGATCCCTTTAAAGACCATTTGTTTGGGGGGGGGGGGGAGAGAGAGAGAGAGAGAGAGAGAGAGAGAGTTTGTGGGTGAAATGGGGCCATCCCAAAGGCCTCGTGGCCACACGCTTGTGCTAGGCCTTACTACAGAAGCACCCTCTTAAAACTCTACAAACGAGGCATCCCAGGAGACCAGCCAGCCAGTGAGCGAGCGCGCCAGCGAGAGGCGATCTTCTCGTCGTTGCTCCATCGCTAAGCAGCTGCAAGCTCCAGCACCAGCCGTGCAAACTGTCCTTCAGCTGCGTTCAATTGGCGTCGTGCCCTTTCTATATCGCCATCGTCTATATTGAAGCAATATTTCTTACCTTCGTCAATGGCTCTCGCACAGCTGTCATCGACGCGCACCTTACACCTCCCCGTGATGGCTTGACTCTGCCGCTGCCACTTCCCAGTCCTCATTCCATCAAGCTTGACCGTTCTCAGGGTATTCCTGCATCCACTGGCCTCCGCATCCAGGATTGCTCCAAGGTTGCGCACAAGGCAAGACGATCCTGTGCTTTCAAGAGCTGGAAGAGAGTCTGCTCTTCTCTCAGCACACAAGCACGCCTCGGCAGTTCGGTTTCTGAGGTAGCTTCTATACCTCTTTGTGGTGGTTTCCTGTCCTATTGCCTTAGCCCCAATTCACATGGAACCATTACCACTTTGATTAGAAAATTGAGTTTTAGATTGGTTTTTGTTCTTCTTTGAGATCTTTCATATGTCTAACAAGGTGGTGATTTGTGTAATAAGCTGGGAAGTGAGAAGATTGCTGAAGAGCTGTAATCTATATGAGGTTGTTGATACTTTCAGGTTGTGAAGCTAGATGATCTATTAGCAGAGAGAGATGCTTGTGGCGTTGGCTTCATTGCAAACCTGAAGAATGAGGCATCGCACAAAATTGTTCAAGATGCACTCAGTGCGTTAGGTTGTATGGAGCATCGAGGTGGCTGCGGGGCTGATAATGATTCCGGGGATGGTGCGGGCGTGATGACAAAAGTTCCATGGGACCTTTTCCAAAAGTGGGCTATGGATCAAGGGCTTTCTCCATTAGATGAAGCCAAGACAGGTGTAGGAATGGTGTTTTTGCCAAAGGATGAGTCTCATGCGGCTGCGGCCAAGGAAGGTAATTGAGTGAATGTGCAACCTAAGTTTCTCTGGTCCTGCATTACATACAATTTTGTCAATGTTGACTTGTTTTCACAATTGAAATGGCTAATATTAGCCAATCATTTTTGTGCTCCTCCTTTCCTAATAGTATGAACAAGGGTACTGATTACAAGTGACAATTTGTTTATAGACTATAAGACTGCTAGACATCATTCAAAAAAGTTACTTTTCTTCTCAATAAGCTTTATGAAATGCTAGTCACCATCACAACTCTATCTCAAGCTTGAAGAATAAGCATGTCAACCTCAATCTCCTGGGAATAACCTCATGGTTGTCTCACATCAAGTCTTTATGTGACTGAAAAGTGTGATTAGTTGTTTGGTTTTCCTCTCCTTTGAGTGGGCTTATCCTGTATAGGTTCAGCTGAGTTATGTCAATAAGAACAAACCTACAAGGCCGTTTTTCCTAGTTTGTCAAGTTTCTAGGAGGACTAGTGCGAGTGCTGTAACACTTTACTTGGTGTCATGGAATGAAATAGTGGGTAGAATTTTCTAGGTTTTGCTTTGGGTTCTGTCTGTTTCATGTCAAATGTTTTTGTTGCTAGGAAATGTTGGAGTTGCCTACATGACTGATTACACTAGAAGTGACTTTGTAACGAAGGGTTTATCGTTTGTGTTGGTCTTGGAAGCATGAATTTTCCACCCTACACCTTGTCCTATTATACTTGTTCTAGAAACTTGAAACTTTGTCCATCAGTGTGTCCATGATTCTCTCAAGATAGCGGACCCTGAAACGTGTCATTTTTATGTATGATCATTGGCATAAATTCCTTTGAGTTAAAGTGTATGAGCCTACTAGTATTAATTCCCCTCTTGAAGCTCCAAATCCAAAAGTAAGTCGACACACAATGTTTTAAAGTGCTGGCAACAAGCTCAAGGTGAAACCGTCGAGGAGGAAACGGGTGATGGGCTCTCAGAGAGGCGCCTTGCTCCACCAAGGCTCCGATACCATGTCAAAGTCGAGATGCAGAAGTGAAGAGACCAAGGAGAGAATGCGCGCGTCTCCTGAACCAACGAACCTTGGCAATGAATAACTCATGCATGATACAATGGGGGCAATGGGTCGTATATATACCCACCTAAGTAAATTTTCCTACACAAACTTTGACAAATAAGTAGAATAAATACCTAAAAGCCAAAATAAAATATTGGGATCACATTGGGTAGTTCACTTGAGATGCCATAACTTCAACATTACCTTCTCCATTGCGTTTGCGCTCTCTCTCTCTCTCTCTCTCTCTCTCTCTCTCTCTCTCTCTCTGTCTCTCTCTCATCCCTCACGGTTTTGTGCGTACTATGACGGGGGACGGCCAAAAAAGAGATAAGTATGGGGGACATGTATCTTGGGGAGGGGCCGGATTGTGGACGTCTTGCAGGGGATGGGACATTGGGTGATTCGCAACGTTGTCCCTAGTCCTCAATGTTGAAGAGTGAATCCGTCAAGGGTGTGCCGACATAACTTTACCAAGGCGTCCAAAAGTTACATTTAATATTGGCTATGCTTGTTGATAGGGTTGGGAAATGGGCTTTAAGGGAAATATAAAAAATGGAAGCAAAAGATGCAATGAAGACATGAATTGCCCTCCGATTTGGTGGATACCTCGACTCTAATCTGGCTTGACTCTGATATGATCTTTTGACACTAGGGAACACTTGCAATGCCACATACATATACAAGGCAACTGTGATGTCACAATTATTGACGTGTTAAGCCACTGAAGACTCGGCGGGTTAGGGCTCTCCGAGCCTAACCCTAGCTGACCTGTAGATCCCTGCCGAGGGGCCTTAACCCTAAGAGAAGAAGTAGCAGAAGCAACAAAGTAGTTTTGCTAACTTACAAAGTCTTACCGAGTGGGAGCAATTTATTAAAAGAGTTCCTACCAACTTATGGGACCCCATTGGATGGGGCCCAAGTGACCCGAAGATGCTAAAATAAAGCAGGAACACACTCAAAGGACTAGAGTGAAAACTGGTGAAATGGTAGTTGTAGTATGTACAGCCGCTTGGATTTCACGCTGGCCGATGACGTGGCAGAGTGACAAACCTCCGCGAATTGCATTGCACCATGCTGATGTGGTAATTGCACGGATTTTCGTGATTGGCGTTGGCAGCTTTTCAGCGCAAGTTTTTGGACCAGATGCTTTTAGAGTTTGTATCTTTTCATGTACATTGCTTTTCAAGCTAAGGGCCTTTAAATATGTGGCAAGGGCTCATTATGTGGCACTCTTACGGGTGAAGGTGCAGATAGGTGACGCCGCCCTTTTATTGAGTTCAAGCACTATAAAGGAATCTCGAAAGAGGCGTGAGGGTTTGGGGCCAACGCTCTTTTGGGTGGAACTCCACCACTCCCCGTCTCATGTGTCGTGCAATCTCTCTCTGAGTTTAGTTGTTTTGAAGAGTTTTTCTGTTGGCACGTGTTGCCCTCTCGTTACATTGGTATCAGAGCTATAGTTGTGTGCTTTTTTGAAAGCATATCAGAAGAGACATAGCACTACGGCGTTCATGGATTTGGCAGAGTATCTTTTGTTTCTCCTTGACGAGCTTCGCGACATTCTCTCACGGCATCCGTAGCAGAATCTCTTGATGCTGCAGGGTTTCCAAGTGGTACCCCCTCCGGCACCAGAAAGTGCGAGAGCCTCTAACTCACAATCTTCTCAACCGTCTGGTCTGATAGGGGTGTTTTCAAGAATATAATGTAGCCATTTGACCCTGATCCAGTGCAATTGTCTTTGCCACCACCTCCCCCACCACCACCACCACCGCCACCAGGATGCAATGGTTTGAGCCCGTATCAATATCCTTATTATTCGTATTTGGGGTATGGTGCCTAACCAATCGAAGGATTTCAAAGATGGCGGCACGACAGTAAAAGTTTCACCCTTTTAGGGGTGAAAGATCGGAAGAAAGCATTACAGTTTCTATAGCAATTCGCAAAATCTATGCTTTGGGGAACTATACAGAAGAATTTAAGATTTCTCGAGCAGCGGGATTTCTTAAAGATAATGTTATGCAGTGGTGGAGTTCAATCTCGAGACAACCGCATGCTTCAAGGATCTTGGAAAGCTTTCAAGACAATTTTTGCATGCAATTATATGACTGTTCTCTTTGAAGTCCAGATCTTATCAAAATGGGGCAACTTGAAAATGCTTGTGTCAGAGAGACAATGGATGACTATAACCAGAGGTTTCTCGACGTCTACCCTCCGGTGTCCTTTAAGTTCATTCCGTTGGAGGACCAATGTGAGCAATACACCATTGCATTGCCATCAAGTATTTGTCACAAACTGCTGACGTGTCAAGCCATTGAAGATCCGGCGGGTTAGAGCTCTTCGAGCATAATCCTAGGCGATCCGCATATTCGATCAAAAGTAGAAGAAGTAGAAGAAGTTTTGCCAACTTACAAAGTCTCTCCGAGTGGGGGCAATTTATTAAAAGAGTTCCTACCAACTTATGGGACCTCATTTGATGAGCCCAAGTGACTTATAGACACTAAAATAAAGCAGGAACACACACAAAGGACTAGAGTGAAAACTGGTGACGCGGTAGTTGTACAACTGCTTGGATTTCACGCCGGCTGATAACGTGGCAGACTGTACGGACCTCCGTGAATTGCACTGTAGCATGTTGACGTGGCAGTTGCATAGATTTCCGTGATTAGCGTTGGCAGCTTTTCAACGCAAGTTTTTGGACTAGATGCTTTTAGTGTTTGTATCTTTTCATGTGCATTGCTTTTCAAGCCAAGGGCCTTCAAATATGTGGCAAGGGGAACAAAATCAAGTAGAACCCTGAAAGAGCGCTCGCCCCCCCGCCCCCCCCCCCCCCCCCCCCCCCCCCTTGCTGCCTCCCGTCCCCCGCCTGCCCTTGCGCGCATCTGCCCAGCCCAGCCCGCCCGCTCGCGTGCATCAGCCCAGCCCAGCCCGCCCCGCCTCGCCTGCCCTTGCGCGCAGCAGCCTGCTACCCTCACCTCGCGCTGCCCCCCAGCCCGTCCGCTGCCCCCTTCTCGCACCGCCATCCCCCCCCCCCCGCCCGCTGCCCCTTGAATTCTCGCTCACTGCCTTATCCTTTCTCCCCCCCCCCCCCCCGGGTCTTCGTCATTCCCGAAGGTTCCTGCACTTAGCTCTGCAACACTGCTTCTTCGGACAGTGCTCGGCGTGCTCGGTTGCAGAGTCTCTTCACCGTCCGCTTCTTCGCCACAGCAGTAGACACAGATGGAGGCTCCAGCTCCGCCACAGAGGGACTCATTCGAAGCCCCCTCGCCCGACCCCGCTGAGCCCACCATTCGACTTGCTCTATCGCCGACAGAGCAAGGGAGCCTAGCCACTGAGGTTGAGCGTTTGCAGGCGACTTCGGTCATCTGCAAAATTCTCGGCACCCATCCTAGCAGAGGAGCTGCGAGACCTTCTCCAGGCCCATCTTCTCGCAGAGGTGGGCAAGATCTTGGATGTCCAGATTCTCCGACGGGGGTACTACCAGATCGAGTGCGAGACCTCTGAGATGGCTTCCAAGGTCATAGCTATGAGTCCACTGGCCATCCGAGCATCACGTGCCCACTTTCAACAGTGGCGACATGGTTTTGACCCGACTTCGGCTGTGCTAGTAGAGGAGGCAGACATCCCCATCTCAGTCTGCTTTCCGATTTACGGAGGGAGTACCTACCACTGTGGTTGGCATCCCCTCAGTTCGAGTTTTGGTCAGAGATACCCACACGCTCCCAAAGGTCATCCTTCTGCCTCGGGTGAGTTGGGGTTGGTTTAGACAGAGTGTGGAGTATTCGGGTCTCCCGAACCAGCGCTTCATTTGCAGACAGATGGGCCACCTAGCGAAGGCCTATCCACGGAGGAGGCCACGACATAGTAACAAGGAATGGCCGTTTTCAGGTCTCCGTTCCCCGTTCCCATTCCAAGTTCCCGTTCCGAATCCCCGTTCCGTGTTTCAAATGTGAGTGCCCGTAACAGGGAATGGCATTTTGTTCCACATCCCCGTTCCGCGTTCCCGTTCCGTTTTCCCGTTCCTGGTAACTATGGGCCACGACCTGCACCTCAGCCTCAGCCCCAGCCTACCAAGGCTGGGCCGCAGCTAGAGCCAGCGGCACAGAGCACAGATTCAGAGCCACCCTCCGAGCTTGGGGCTCCAGCGGAGGAGAGGTGGCAGCAGGCCCGTGGCCGTCGACGCCAGGGGTCACAGCGACAGTCTGGCACTCAGAGTGACCCTCAGGTACCTACTCAGCAGCAGTGGGTTCCCACGGGGAACCGCTTTGGTCCTCTTGAGCAAGAGGAGCCCCCTACGCCAGCCTCCACCTCTGCTGCTCCCTCGCCAGCCGCCTCCCCTTCAAAGTTCCCCTCCTCCTCGTCATCCTCTCCCCCGCCCTCTGCTCCCTTCCACTCCCCACCTCGCCCCTCTCCCTCTGTCGCCCCACCTCGCTTTTTCTCCCTCCGCCCCCCCCCCCCCCCCCCCCCCCCCCCCCCCCCCCCCCCCCCCCCCCAGCTCCTTCTCCCCCCCCTCCTGCTCCAGTTCCACAGTCGACTCAGGAGACTGGTCCCTCGCTGGCGGCTAGGAGATCTCTTGGCAGCGCCTTTGCCACGAGTCGCCTAGCGAGAGAGGGTTAGCCCTTCTTGCGGCCCCCTCTGCATATTCAGACATCTTCCCTTGCAGCTATCCCTCGTGGTCTGACGAGCATTGACCTCTGACGCCGTTGGGATTTCTTCGACTACGGGTTCACTCGCTTTCTCGGCGATTCCGCAGCAAAACCACGAGGCAGCCTGCTTCAGGGTCCATGCTTTGTTCCTTGCCGCTAGGGGGACAGAGGCCTTGGACTCAGCAGTTGGTTTCTCCTTCTCCCTTTGTGGTAGGACCGAGACAGAGTGGTCCCTCGACTCAGTGGTGGGATGGTTGCATACATAGGTTCTCGAGTTCTCTCACCACATGGGAGAACTTGGAGTTACAGATTTGCTGCAGACTTTGTGGCCATTGGCCAAGTTTGCGGTGACACCCCCAGACTCAGCAGGATGTAGGTACATTGTGGTGTACTTTTTTTGCTGATACGCAGTGTTTGCCTTGCTATGTATACATTCATGAGGACTCCTAGACAGAGGAGGTTGCTTTACGCACGGCTCGCTCTGCTTGGGCTTGGGCTAGGCACTCACTGCAGTCTCGCCTATCTAGAGGACGCTTGGATGCGGATTACTCCCCATCCAAGCCAGCCTCGAAGATAGCCATCTTGCTGCTGTGGCAGCATTTGTTCTCTCTCGCTCCCCATGAGGATCGTCTCGTGGAATGTGCAGGGACTGGGTGGGCCCCAGTTTCAGCGACAGCGGGGCCGATTGCGTCAGGAGTTTTAGCGTTGCCTTGTGGGAGGAGAGATTGATCTCCTTATGCTTCAGGAGCTCCATCTGTCTGAGAGCCGCATTCGGCGATGTGGTCAGATTCTGCGTGGACGATATGATACCTTTTGGTCAGCTGCTTTTGGACCTGGAGGCATCCAGGGTGGGGTATGTATGACTATTGCGGACTCATTGCAGCAGGCCATTATGGGCAGAGGGATTATTGTGCCAGGCAGGGCTCAATGGATTACTATGCAGGTTCAGGGTGACCTTGTGGGCTTCCTGAACATCTATGCGCCCAATGTGGCGAGTGCTCGTGCAGAGTTTTTGTCACAGATTGTTGAGTCTTTGCCACAGGCTGACCATTGGTCAACATGTTGGAGGACCCTTCTGACAGGATTGGAGGTAGCCATGCTACTGTGCATGGAGTCGAGCTAGCAGCTTGGGAGAGGTGGTGTATGACTTTGAGGGTCTCGGATACATGGCAGCACTCTGGCTTTGTGAGGCCTCCAGAGAGTCTTGCCTTCTCTAGATCGGACCGTAGAGTGGGAGGAGTGAATCTATCGCGGATAGATCGCTTCTACACTAGTGACCACTTTAGTGACTTGGGGGGATCAGTGGGCATCCTGGCAGGGACATCCTTCTCGGACCACGCGCCAGTGATCCTCACAGTGGCAGACAGACAGAGGAGTGGGAGCACGATGCTTCGCATCCTAGAGCGGGTTTTTTTGGACTCAGCACTCAGAGAGAGGGTAGAGGCTCTTTTGACAGAGGGCATGGATAGCCAGGCTCTACCTGCAGACAGAGTGGCCTTAGGCCTAGCTCAGCTTAGCCACTTTTTTCTCCAGGAGTCTCTGGCTCGACGGGCTGCAGTGAGAGAGGAGGAGCAGCGTCTCAGACGAGGCATTGCTTCACTACAGAGGATGCAGGAGCAGCATCGAGACAGTTCATGGTTGGAGGAGCAGTTACAGCAGGCTCGACAGGAGCTTGCTTGCACAGAGGAGAGGTGTCACGAGTTTGCCTTTCACTGACAGGCATCTCAGTGGACTCAGGTGGGTGATAGAGTGACTGGTGCTTTTTTTGAGACAGTGGGACCTCGGCACTTGCATGCCAAGGTCAATCAGTTGAGGAGACTCGATGGGTCAATTGTTTGTGAGCCCGAGGATATGCGTGCAGTTGCTACTGACTTTTACCGTGAGTTACTGTCGGCTGAGCCCCAGTTAGAGCGGTAGGATGCATACAGGGAGCAGGTTTGGGCACAGATGCCTTGTCTTGTGACTGAGGAGATGCGCCAGAGGCTAGAGATGCCTCTTTAGCTTGAGGAGCTGCACACGGCTCTTAGGGCCCTCCCTCGTGGTAGTTGTCCAGGTGAGGATGGGCTGACTCCCAGCTTCTTCTTGGAGTACTGGGACCTGCTTGGCCCAGATCTTTGTAGTGCCCTTCAGTACATTCTGCACACAGGAGTGATGCCGGATAGCATGAGTGAGGGCCTGATTTACCTCATTCCAAAGGAGGGTGGCTCCTTGGATGAGATTCGACAGTGGCGCCCCATCACCATCCTCAACTCAGCCTACAAAATTCTTGCCAAGGCTCTGAGTTTGAGGATTCAGCCACTCTTGGAGAGCCTTATACATGGGACTCAGACAGGTTTTGTCAAGGAACGCAGTATCCTTGACAACATCTTCACTTTCTGGGAGGCTTCTGCCCTGGCACGGCTTCGTGGGGAGGACCTTGTGATTCTTCTTCTCGATTTTGAGAAGGCATACGACAGAGTTGACTGGGACTTTCTAGAGGGCACTCTACACAGGATGGGCTTCTCAGATGCTTGGATCAGAGGGGTGTCAGCTTTGTACAGACAGGCTCACAGTCAGGTGCTTTTGGCAGGAGGTAGAGGTGAGCGCTTCATGCTCACACGATCGGTCAGACAGGGTTGTCCTCTTGCCCCCTTTCTCTTTCTGTTCTATGCGGAGGCGATGAGCAGATTTTCGGTGTCACAGCAGGTTGGTCTGAGGGGCTTAGCACTCCCTATACGGGGAGATGAGCTTCTGGACGCTGAGTTTGCCGACGACTCAGCCTTGCACTTAGAGGGCCAGGAGGCCAATCTACACAGATGTGAGCAAGCTTTGGAGACCTTTTGCTGTGCATCGGGCGCACTGATCAACTGGAGAAAGACAGTGGCTTTCTCGGTTAGCAGTGCTCCTATGCCAGATTGGATGCCAGGAGAGGGTTTCAGGTGGATTCCCCTAGGGACTGCAGTTCGGTACTTGGGTTGTCAGGTTGGTTTGGACTTGTCCCCTGAGCAGCAGACTGCTCCTCTTCTCCTGTCCATCAGGAGAAAGCTGTTACATTGGAGCTCAGCACGACTTTCGCTGGCTGGTAGAGTAGTAGTTGCCAACCAGGTGTTGTTGGCGACTATGTGGTACATCACTTCTTGCTAGATCTTCTCGAGTTCTTGTATCAGCTAGGTAGAGAGGCTGATCAGGGACTTCCTTTGGTCAGGTCGTGACACTCAGATTGCCGGAGCCAAAGTGGCTTGGTCGGTCATCACACTTCCTTATTCTCTGGGAGGGCTTGGGATGATTATAGCGAGTTGTAGTAGAGGCCCCGCAGGTAGCAGAGTGCTGTTTCCAGAGGATCCGAGTTGTGGGCATGTGTGGGAGGACTTGCGTCATAGACCCTGACCCAGCAGCTCTGGAGACTGGACACTGGAGGATGTGGGCTTGGGAGTGTTGTCCACTGGCACGAGTAGAGTGGGATCCTAGTGAGTGGCTATGGAGGGACCCCTTCTCTTCTGCAGTCCGCCCAGGAGTCCTCTTCTTTCAGTACACTGTTCGGCTTGGATGTCATATACTTGCAGCACAGAGAGAGGCCCGCCCCGCTGCAGCACGTCATTGGCAGGAGGAGGGCCTCACAGTCGAGTTCTTGGCAGCCTTTTGGCAGAGGTTGTGGGACTCCAGACAGCCGAGGCGCGTCACTTTGTTTCAGTGGCTGGTTGCACACAGAGCCACAGCAGTAGGGAGCTGGCTTCTGCATAGTGGTCTCTTGGCCGCATGTGCAGCCCGTGACCAGTTGGTGGAGAGTCAGCGTCATTGTCTTTGGGACTGTCCCTCGGCCCAGCAGGTGTGGCTACGAGTTCTTCGGCTGATGCCTGCCCTCTCCACGGCTCGACAGTACACTTGGGGGGCAGTGGCTTGGTCCACCCTCATGGGCCCAGCACTTCAGTTTGAGCTATCTTCCACCAGTAGGATGATAGTGATGCAGGGGGGGCGACCTACACTCCAGCCTGCTACAGAGCTTACTCCACAGGAGTGGTGCAGTGAGAGAGAGGAGTGTTGGGAGCTCATCAGTGGCCTGACACTTTGGTTCATCTGGCGGGCCCGCTGTTTCAGCATCTTTGAGGCTCGCCCTGTGCCACCAGCAGAGACTGTTCGTGACTTTTGGCTAGAGCTGATCCATACTCTCAAAGGACAGCTTGAGGGACTACAGGGTAGCTCCGACCGCATGCGGGAGTGCCGCGAGGCTTTCCTTCGACTGTGGTGCCTTGGGCCTTTCTACACCATAGTCCAGGGGGTGCTGAGATGGCTCTACTGTCCACCTGTGTGGCTCTTCCCTCCTCCCATCTCTTGATTTAGCCTCATTGTATATATGCTGTTTTTTCATTGGGAGAGTCTCCCCATCATGCTTGTTGTAGCCCTCTCTTGCAAAGGTGGATGTAGCCCTATGGGCAGTTTTCATTAACTAATAGAAGGATCTTTTTCTCGGAAAAAAAAAAATGTGGCAAGGGCTCATTATGTGGCACTCTTATGGACGAAGGTGTAGATAGGTGACGCCCCCCTTGTACATCTAACCCTATGTGCATGTGGACAAGCTACTTCAGGTCCAGGGTTGAGGTCAGCCTAGGAAGTGTTCTGGCACCTTTGTGAGCCTGTGCGCAGTCCGTGCATGTCCAGGCACTTAGAGTAGTTGCATATCCTTTGGTTGCACACAGCATGATCATCAGCATGATAGTCAGTACAATTCATGAGCATTTTACAGTGCACAGAACCCATTTTCCCTATTTTATCCATTTTTCACTTATTATTAATAAGTGACTTTGTTGGGAAACTGGGAGGGCAATTTTGCCAAGACAATATATAAGAAAACCTAGCGCTAGCACTTTCTGGCAGAGTCCCTAGCCTTGCAGATCTCACCTACCCGCAGCAGATCCTCGCCGCACCGTCAGATCAGCCAGCGTTTTCAGATTTAGCCCGCTGTCCGCAGATTTCAGCATCTGCGTTTTCAGCCATCGTCGTCGCGTCGCCGTCCTTGCCATCCTTGTCGACACAATGTCAGAAATCAGCAGTTAGCAGATTTGCAGATTTCAGCCACTAGCGTTCTCAGATTTCAGCCCGTCTCGTCGTCGTCGTCATTGTCGTCGACATCGTCGGCAAGTCCATTGCATCTAGACCATTGTACTAGATTTGTGCAATCAATAGCATAGACCTCTCTCGCCATAGAGGGGGGGCCCCTTGGAGGAGGGTTTGAGAACCGTCTGGTGTTGTATTCTCTCTCTCTCTCTCTCTCTCTCTCTCTCTCTCTCTCTCTCTCTCTCTCTCTCTCAGTCTCAGCACCTTCATTCACAATGTCACTCACTTTGTTTGTGATCATTGCACTTTCTCTATAAGAGAACGGAAGGCTCTCCCTTCCGTAAGTAAAAGGAACCCTTGAGCACAGTTCGGAGCACTCATCTTGAGCAAAGTTCAACATTCACTTCCGCTGCACCTTACATTGGTATCAGAGCTTTGGCAATGTTCTGCATCACTCAAGGAAAGAACCACAAGAAAGTTTTTGCTTGTTGCGGTCGTACGTAACCCAAGTCCATTGTCACGGGGACGTGGCAACTGTTAACTATGTCACGAGGACGTGGCAACTGCTAACTTTAGTTGTTGGTTGGGTTTTGTTTTATTTTTGAGACCCTCTTCTTGGAGTAGCAAACGGTCAGACATTGCATGGCCAATGTGAACGGTAGTTTCACCCGCAGATGGGTAGTGGTCGGCACTGGAATTGGTATGGTAAGAGGATGTCTAGGCTCAGAGCAAGATCATATAGGTCCCCCCGTCGCACTTAGTAAGTTGGTGGATACTAGGAAGTGAACTCAATAAAGGCCTAAAGTCAAGGTGTGACTACCAACTGAAAGTATCCGATAGTTGGGCCACATTGCATTTTTGGATGCGGTCCCAATGAGGATAGATGGTCAGAAGACTAGTGGCCCAACGGAAGCATCTCCTAAAATTTAGGGAACTGCTATTTTGGGCCGAGAAATGTGTTCGCGTCATTACCTCCGGTATGACTAGGGGAACATTTTACAACTCTGCCGCGAAGTCAACTGGGCAAACCGGTCAGGATATTTTTAAGCGGCGAACCCGAAACTGGAAAATGCTTGTATGTGCACTTGCCTCTCAAGGGAAAAATGGGCGCTGAATTTTAAGCTGGGAGAGGGCCTCTTTTGTAGTCTGTCACATGCTAAGAGCTATGGAGTGCTTCCTTTCCCTCTTATGTACAGTGCGGTGCCAGGAGTGATGCCTTGCACGCTACGCACTGCCCTCTCTCTCCCCTACGAGCAGTATGTTATGCCCCACTAGCGGGCTTTTCATTTGACCAATGTACAGTTATGTGGGTTCATGCGCGATTGCCGAGGCAAGAGCCTCTTGCATAGGTACTGGATTAGCTAGCGGCTAATCCCCCGCAGGTACAGGTGAATTCGGAGAGGTTTCACGCTAGAAATTTCGTCCGATTCAAAGGGCGGCTCGAGGTCTTACTACAGATGCGACCGGCACGCGAAACGGAGCCCTAAACAGGGAATTACAGCCTGCTGTGTATTTTTGCAGGTTTAGGGTTTCGGCCCTAAACAGACCCTAATACCCCCAGGATGTTCGGGGACGCAAGGGGGCCGCTGTACAGGTGAACTGGCGCATTTTCGGGGCAGAAAACAGAGAATTCAATGTGCTGCAGATTCTCGCCAAGTTTTGCAAAGTGTCCGTATGCGTTGGGAAAGTCACCTATTGCGTGGGGATACTGATTGTGAAGCGTCCTAGTGTAGTTATGTTACCGAAATCGGGCCAGAACAAGCGTTTCTTAGCCTTGCGGGGCAGCTTGTAGATCACAGGTTTTATTCCCTCTGTTAAAGAATAAAGAAATACCGAAAGGGGCGCCAATTTTGGGGCCTACAGGTTGTCGGCGTCCGCTCGGAGCATTCTAGCTGCCGAGCCGTGTGTGTACTTAGGTGTTAATCCCCGTTACAGGTTACCTTTGCAAAGTGCTTTGTGTGTGTGTCTAAAGTAAAGAATTTCGGGTGAAAGCCAACGTCTACCCTCGTAAATAACCATCCAGGTCCGGGCCATGAGTAAAAAAAATAACACTTTTCAATCATTCAATACTCCCCTCGCAAATAACCATCCAGGTCTAGGCCATGAGTAAAAAAACACCACTTTTCAATCCTTCAATACTCCCCCTACAAATAACCATCCAGGTCTGGGTCATGAGTAAAAAAATAACACTTTTCAATCATTCAAGACTCTCCCCGCAAATAATCGCAAGGGTCCGGGCCATGAGTATGAATAAGCATTCTCAAAGATCATTTCTCACTACTCTAGCCGGGAGTAAAAATTATCAACCATTGAAACCAGTATTAAAACAAAGTTAGAATAATTCCAATCGGCACCAAGACATGTTTAAAACAGATACCATCCATTTCAAACAAATTCCAAACAGGTTCACCAAACAAGTTCTCAAACAAAATTCAAACTTAAAAAGAAATCTCGACATTAGTTGACTTATGTCCAAAAATTTCAAGTCGTAATCTGCTAGGGTTTCCGTGGCAAGCATTTCAAGATACCACAATCTGCCAGAAGCTGCCAGAAACCATATAACTTCGGGGAAAAAAATTCTTGAAAGCTTGCCAAGTCCTTGGAGTGAGCGGCTTGGTAGCTATAGACATCCACCACTGCATTTGAGAAAAACAACAGCTTGAAACAAATCTTGATCCTTCGATTGCAAGTGATTTTAATGGCTTATGCCCTGTAAGACATGAGCGGTAAAGACAGGAGCGTATCCGATGCGCGATGAAGTAAGGGTGGGAGTGTCTAATAACTCCGGGGTCGGGACCCAAAGATACTTCAAATAAGATTCCAATAGACTTTGGAAGCACCAGTTTGCTTTGTCTGCTCTTTTGTAGGACCAGTATGCTTTTAGAAAAGCACATGCATGATGCTCTGATATGTCACAAGACGGGCACCATGTGCCAATAGAAAAGAAGAGACTGAACACACTTTTAGCACTTCAATAACAACTGAATTGAAAGAAAGAGAGAGAGAGAGCACGACACGAAACGGGGATTGGCGAAGTTCCACCCCTAGAGAGCACTGGCCCCAAACGTTGGCGCTCCAAACTCTTCTTTAAAAATAGGCCACTCTTCAAGACTTTATAAGCTTGTAAAACTTCTTCTTCTTCTTCTTCTGCTGCTTCTTCTTAGGGTTTTGGACCCTTGGTCGGGATGTGAAGGTTGGTTGCGTTCTTCAGTGGCTTGACACGTCAGCAGGTGTCACAGCAGTTTGTGACACCTGCTGCTACCCCTCCCTCTATGCCACCAAATCCGATGGATGCTATGATGCAGATGATGATGGAGATGATGATGCGGCAAGACGAAGCTCGACGACAAGAGCATATGAAAGCGGAGGAGGCATGTTGATTAGAGCGTGCGAAAGCGGCATAGCGAGAGGAACATCGATTTGCGGTCGAAGCCGAGGCTCGTAGATTGGAGAGGGCAGCCATGCGTGATCTTTTCACATCTCTGGCGATCCGATCTGAGATCCCACCTTCAGAGCCCGACTATGGAAAGTTTGCCAAGACCATCGCGGAGGCGACCAATGCTACATGTATGGCCCATGAACCAATTCTTGAGAAGATTACGCTCAATAAATATGACGGTAAGATGGATGCTATTGTCATTTATTCTTGGTCGCATCAATTTACATCCTATTTTGTGGTTGTTAAAAAGTCTGATAATAACAAAGTTCTCTTGGCTTCCATGCATCTCACAAGTGATGCCATTTTTAGGCGACAACCCCGAAACCGGAAAATGCTTGTAATCGTGCCAAGTGGCACAAAATGGTGCACTTTCCTCTTGCAGAAAAATAGGCGCTGATTTTTATAGCTGGGAGGCTCATATGCAGTCTTCTGTCTCACAGGTTAAGAGCTATGGAGTGCTTGCTTTCCACTCTATGTACAATGTGGTGCTAGGAGTGATGACCTACACACTACACACTGCTCTCTCTCTCTCCCCTACGTGCAGTTATGTGATGTCCCACAAGAGGGCTCTTCATTTGACCGATGTACAGCTGTGTGGTTTCATGATTTTGTGCCGAGGCAAGAGCCTCCTCGAGCAAGAACATGAGTAGCTAATTGCTACTCCAAAGCAGGCACCGGTGAGGGTCATAACCTCACCAAACAGGTGCATTTTCAGCATTGTGTACGCATTGTTTTTGGACTGTTTTGCAGCCGCAATGACGCCAAAAGAATTGGGAACTGTGCCCCACTGTTAGACGACAGTTCGGGGGCTGTTTAGGGCTGAAAACTGATGCAAAACCAGTAAATACAGCGTGCTGAATTTACTGTTTTTGGGCAGGAATCAAAGGGTTTATGCCAGTAGAAGCAAGTTCTAGTAGGGGAATTAATTTCGGGCAAGTTTTGGGGCTATTATGTTGCCGAAAATTTGCCAAAACAGGTGGTATCTAGCGGGATACAGTTAAAGGATTCCCAGGACTCTTCTTTGTAATTTACCCTCCTAATGAATATAGAAATACCGAAAGGGCCGCCAATTATGGGGCCTACAGGTGGTCGGCGTACGATCGGAGCATTCTAGCTTCCGAGCCGTGTGTGTGCTTAAGTGTTGATTCCCGTCGCAGGTTACCTTTCTAAAGTGCTCTCTGTGTTTGTCTAAAGTAAAGAATTTCGGGTGAAAGCCAAAGCCTACTGCCCTACGGGCCGATTTCAAGGTTCCATTGCTAGGATATCAATCATTTTTTCCTCAAGAAGTGAGCCTCGGTTGTTTTGGGTAAAGACACAAAGTATAGGATCGCGGGATTACACTGTGGCCGACAAAGGGAAGGGCATTATGAAGAGGGTTCCTCTTCGAAGGACAGACAAGAAACCCCTACGGTGTTCGATATTGGTGAGATCTCACGGCCACGTCAGTCTGTACCTTCTGTTGATGTGAATATCCCTCCAGTAGTACAGGGCTTTATGACTGTGCAACTTGAGGATGATGCGTTCGGGACTCAGTTAGTTGCCGCGGTGAATGTGTTTTCGTAGCTGGTGCAAAACCCATGGTTTATGGAGTTCTTGCAAGCGTCACCAGTGCCACAGCAAAATAGGCAACCTACACCGCGTACAGAGCTTTTTGAGGCTCAAGCCCAAGTACTTCATGCGACTCAGTAGGATAGGAAACACTCACATGTTGCGGAGTCGGGGGCTCCAAAACAGGTTCCTCCCGTCCTTGAACAGGTGGCTAGAATGCCTATTTCACAGGCTATGCCAGTTCAGCCTGCCACCTTTCAGAGCTTGCATCCTGTCTTGAATGGATAGGGAACTGGATACCAAGCAATGCACCCAGTTTTTCTACCACCCACTGTATATCCTGGGTATTTCAGGGGTGGATATGTGTTCGAAATATGGCTGGTTATGCACCTGGAAGTCGGCCGTATATGCTAGGAACAATGTTTGGGGGTATGCAAGGCATGATGCCAAACCCCATGTATGGTAGCATCGGCATGCAACAAGGTTTTCAGAGCAACCAGGGCTAGTTTGGGATGCCACAGGCTCATTTCGGCATGGCTGGTTTTTCTGGATAGCAGCCAGATATGGCACCTCTGATGCAAAATGTTAATGGCTAAGACATGCCGATGATTCCTACTACAGTGCCCATGTTGCAGACCATTCCTTATGACAATTTGGGGGCACTGGAAAAGCCGAAAGCTTATAAAGAAGGTGGTGCAGCTATAAAGTTTAGCACTTTCAACGGCTTCGAAAATAAGGCAAAGGCTCTCACTTTCTCCAGCAGTTTGATACAGCTTATGTAGGAGGGAATTTTACAGAGGCCTCTAAGGTCAGGAAAACTACCACTTTCTTAAGGACAATGTGCTTACATAGCGGATGACATTGTTAATGCAAGGACAGGCACCCGCCACTTGGGTCTACTTCAGAAATGTTTGCATCTGCTTGGCTTTCAAATGAATTTGAAGCCGATGTCATGATAGATTGGCACGAGCTTACTTCGGCTACATGCAAGAGCTTGCTGGAGTACAATTGGAGGTTTTGTAAAGCGTTACTCTCAGTGACCTCCTACAGATTTGTGCCATTGAGAGAGCAGATAGAGAAGTATTGTTGTGGGCTGCCTAAAGGGCTTCGGGACTACTGTACCAAGAACAGAGTGGCTACCCTCACCTAGCTCATGGAAGTTGCTAACACTGGTCTTGCCTTGTTGAAAGGAGAGAACAGTGGGTTTCCGAGCAACGAGAAAGGAGGGCAGCAAAAGAAAAATTCAGCGAAGAAGCCCTTTGTGAAAACAGCTCCTGAAGCGTCATAGGGGTCAGAAAAGGCCACCAAAGATAAGGATTCAGCCGGGACTTCTATAGCGCAGGCAAAGAAACAGGAAAAGGAAGCCTTTTGTGCTTTTTGCTGAAAACGAATGCTTTATATGCCAGAAGCCTGGTCACTTTGCTACAAATTGTCCCCAAAGGAAAAGACCAGTTGACTTAGATGATAAAGAGGACCAGAAAGGCAAGAAGCCTAAACCCATGGTAGGTTTGGTGCGAGATATGGTGGGTGACATACCCAATACAGATGCCATTGAGTTATGCAGAGCATGGAGTAAAGTTAGAGATCAGACGGCACTCATCTTTTTTGATCTAGGTGTCAAAGCAAACTTTATCTCACCAAAGTTAGCTATGAAGCTGGCATCAAAGCTGAAGAGATGGGGTACACAACAGAGGTAGGGTTGGCATGTTCTGACCACTCAGAGTGTGTTACTCCCATTATTGGAAAGTTGCGTCTGCATATTCAATCATATGTAGACTCAAAAGAATTTTATATCATGCCATTGGAAGGGTGCGATGCACTACTTCGAATTCCATGGATGTTCAGAGTGCATGGCGTGCTGGATGTCTTCGGCAAGACGATCACCCTTCAGCATAGGGACAAAACTCATGTTTTGGATGTAAAGCTCAAAGGGGAGTCTGTCCCTATTGTATCTGCGTTTGCTATCACTTCTGTAATAAAGAATCATCTTTTTGTGTACTTGATTTTTGCACATGATGTCTCAGATAATTGTCAGTCAAATTTATCTGTGTTAGATAAAGAAAGGTCAGCATTTGCATGAGTTTATAGTGACTGTTTTTCTAATTCATTACCGTCGCAATTGCCGCCAGAGAGACTTGAGGACCATCGGATAGATTTGGTGATAGGGTGTAGCCCACCAAATAGACCTCCCTACAGGGTTAGTGCAAATGCGTTTAGAACGACATTTGGTCTTTATAAGTTTCTAGTGATGTCGTTTGGGCTAACAAATGCTCCTACCACGTTCAATAGAATGATGGACCGGATTTTCCACTCGCATCAACAGTTTGATGGGACATTCTTCGATGACATGATAGTCTATTCGAAGAATGAAGAGGAGCAAAGGCGTCACTTGACCATTGTGTTCGAACAACTGCACAGTCTCACATGCTACTTGTCAACCCTAAGAAAAGTGAATTCTTCCTAGAAGAGATCCACTTTTTTGGCCACATAGTCTCAAAGGATGGTGTCAGAATGGATCCCGCAAAGGTCGAAGCTATTAAGACATGGCCATACTTAAAGACTGTGCACGATGAAGCTTCTTGGGATTGTGCTCCTACTATAGAAGGTTTATCAGGAATTTTGCAGAGATAGCATCATCTCTTCACGCTTTGCAGCCAAAAAGAGATTTCAGCTTTTAGTCTCTTAAAGGAAAAGTTGACTTCAGATCCAGTTTTTGTTTTGCTAGATCTCAGGAAGTCATTTGTGGTCCAGTGTGGTGCGTGTCGCAGTAGCATCAAAGCAGTGCTAATGCAAGATGGACGGGTAGTAGCTTATGAAAGTTGAATTTTGCAAGGGTCAGAGAAGACTATGCAAGTCTATGAGAACGAGCTGGAAGCACTACCTCTTAGGTGCTGATTTTGCTGTCCAAACAGACCATCAGACCTTGCGATACTTCTTGACATAGTCAAAGTTACCCGAAAAGCATATGCGATGGGCAAACATTCTTTCTATGTTCCATTTCAAGATTATGCATGTGGAAGGCAAGAAGAATATTGTGGCTGATGCATTATCAAGGAAGCCACAAATTTCAGCTGTGTCAATTCCTTATCATCATGAGTTGAATGACATGAAGGAACAATATGTTGCTGATGAAGATTTTGCAAGGATCTTTGAACAGTTGCAAGAGGGGAAACATCATGAGCACTACCTCCTCAGAGATGGTTTTATGATGATGCATGGCAGACTTTGTGTCACCAGGCCATTGCGACATAAGGTCATGGAAGAGAGTCATGTCCCACCGTATGCAGGGCATCGTGGTATTGATGCGACAATTAAAGTGGTAGAGACATTCTTCTATTGACCTTGAGGAGAGATGTGGATGCCTTTGTGCGAGCATGCTTGATTTGCCAAAAGGTAAAGTTCGACAGGCAAAAGGCAACAGGGTTGTTAGAACCATTGCCGATTCCAGATAAGCCATGGGAAAACATTGCTATGGACTTTATCTTTGCTCGTCCAAGAACACTGACAGGGAATGATGGTATATGGGTCATTATCTGCAGGTTCAACAAGCAAGCCCATTTTATCCCTTATTGATTTGCAGGAATGCTTTGCAGGGGTTCGGAAAGGGAGAATTATTTATCTTATGCTTCAGAGAACAAGTCGTCTGCGCGTAGTGGACGTTGTGTGCCCAATGGCCGCTCTGTGTAAGTATTGGAGCTTTGGGTGTGGGTGATAGACGCATTAAAAGCTGAGCTTGTTCAGGGCTTGTAGGCTGTTTTTGCTGCGCTGCCCAGACATGTATAGAGCTGGCTGTACGCGAGTGCACGGGTTGCAAAGCGCTGCTAGGGCGATTGCATCAGAGTGAGCTGAGGACGTGGACAACGCTGCAGCGCTGCGCAGACCAGCAGTGCAGCGGTACTGGCGCATGGCAGCAAGGGAGGGAGTGTGTAAGGTAGTGAAGCTTCAGGGCGGCTATCCACAAGCGCCGTGCAATCGACAGACTAGGGGCGGGTGCAAGTTACGTGTGCACGGTTAGGCCCGATTTTCCTAAGGCGGTTTTTCTTCGCTTGTTACTAAGGGTTTGATTTTTAGCCCTTTTACACTTAAATGACCACTTATCTTTACAAGTGGTGGCCGCCCAACTTTTAAGTGATTGGACCTATTTTAAATAGGTTTGAAACGGCGCTTTCATTACTTAAAAAGGCCGAGAAACCTGAAATTTTCCTCCTCTCCGGTGAATAAAATCCCGCAAACTCCAGGAGGGCATGTGGGTGAACCTTAGGGTACCGAAGGATTCCGAAACGATCCGAACTGGCCAATGCTTGAAATTGTCTTCTCGTTATTGTGGTCTGTTTCAGATCACAAAGAAGATAAGTGTTGTTGCTTACAAGCTGGACCTGCCTTCAGGCATTGCTGTTCATCCCGTGTTCCAATGAGCCGTCTGAAAGAACGGCTGGGGTAGGGACGACTTGGTAATTCCTCATGAGCAAGTCCCGAACTCAAAAGATGCCGCTCGTTATATTCCACTTGAACCCAAATCGCTTTTGATCAAAGGGTCCGCAAGTCTCGTAGGTCTTCGTACTCTGAATATTTGATCAAGTGGAAGCACCGTCCTAAGTCTCAAGCTACTTGGGAGTCAGTTAGATGGCTAAGGAATTGCTTCCCCGGTTTTATAACCGAGGATATTGCCGAGGACAACAATTAAAAATAAGGGGGGAAGTGTTACGTCCCCAGACATCAGGATGGGCGCCTGCTGTTATGTTCGGCCAGTGTGAACATGGCCCTTTGGTTATAAGTCCTATAAATAGGACTTGAGTCTCATTTGAGAGACATCTTGTGTGAACACCACACTTGGACTCTTGGCCCTTGGCAGCTCTGCCCGCACACCCGTACCGGTGTGGGTTCAGTGGTATTGGACACCGGCCCTTGTGGCAGGGGCTAGCCCACTTGGTTGCAGGCTCCCAGGCTCAGGGGTGAGCTCGTATTGGCTCTATGGCTGGGAGGTGAGCTTGATGTCCGCTCACTACGTGTCTCTAGGTGTGAGTTTGGCTTGTATCATGTGTTGTGTGCAGGTTGGATCCGGCGAGTGACTAACACAAAGCCACAAGAAGTGGGCAAGGAAACCAAGGAACAGGAAAAACTGTTTACGGTACTCTATGAATGAAGTACTAAAACCGGCCCATAGGGCAGTAGAATTTAGCTTTCACCCGATTCTTTACTTGAACTTTACGACACAGAGGAAAATGTCACGGATGAACCTCTGATTGGAATCAACATTTCACACAAACCACGGCTTGGCAGCTAGAGTGCTACCAATCAGACAGTGACACCCTGTAGGCCCCAAAGATTGGCGCCCCTTTCGATATTTCTTTATTCTTATTGCAAATAGACAATCCGAACACTTTCACCTAACTCTCACCAAGCTGTTCAAACCTGTGCATGGCTGTAATTGCAGGTTTTTGACCCAATTTCGCCAGCATAACAGCTCAAAAACCTATGTAGGTCATAAGTACACGTCAAGGACACTTTCCCTTGCAATTTGGAAGCTTTCTAGTGAGCTGCAGGTCAATTTCAGCATGCTGTAATCCCCTCTTTTGTCATTGTGAGGTGCCCAAAGCCCAAGGCTTTCCTGAGGCTCCCCTAGCAATGCCTTCCAGTTTGGGTGCGAAACCCTAAACCTGCGGAAAAACACAGCAGGCTGTAATTTTCTGTTTTGGATTGTTTTGGACGGAGGGAGCATGTCTACGCGTGTCTCAGGTGCTTCCGCACGCAATGGGACTATTCCCCTTTGAAACAGACAAGTTTTCACGCGAGAGAACTCTTTCTTTTCGCAATCCTTCGCGATGGAACTGTGCGTACCTGTGGGGGATTAGCAATTAGCTAATCGGGTTCTTGTACAAAAGGCTCTTGCCTTTGCAAACGTGCATAAAACCCCCATAACTGTACATGGTTATCTGAGAAGCCAACTAGTGGGGTTGTCACAATCTTGGTCACCCCATGACGAGAATCCGGCACGACACACGAAAGTATCACTTAAAATACTTGACAACTTTAAAATTTAAGTCGACACAGCCCGGCATAGTTCCGTGCCCAGAGGTGTTGGCCCCAAAACCTGGCGCCCCTTTTCGTATTTCTTTATTATATTAATGCTTGAGCAAAGTACAACACTCGAGGGGTCCTTTGCTCTCAGACTATGCGTCCAGATGCTTTGAAGAGTGAGGTCCCAAAGGGTTTGTTTATTTTTACAAGGGATGCCCCAAAAGCTTTTAACTCAAAAGCAACTTGTCCCAAAAGCTACTCATCCCAAAAGCACGTAGAAAAGCAATTAGAGCAATTTACGAAAATCCGTACAGGTTGCCACGTTAGCACTTGCTAGCGCAAATCACGAAAGTCCATATTGTGTGCCACGTCAGCATGTCAGCGCAGATTTCGGGATTCTGTACTGTGTGCCACATCAGGAGTCAATGCAAAGTTCAGGATTCCGTAATGTCTGTTGTCCGTACAGTTTCTACCCCGGTGTGCATGTCAGTGCCGATTTCGGGACTCTGTACGGTTTGCCACATCAGGAGTCAACGCAAAGTTCGGGATTCTGTCACGATTGTGACTATGTTAACAATATTACATTTACTCCTAGTTGCAGATACTCGAAGTGCCATGCCAAGGAGGACCCCTGCGCTTGGATGGTCACACCCCTTCGCTCAAGAGACGTGCCTCTTCGCCATAAGCCACACTCCTTCGACGACTGGTCACACCCATTCGCTCTACGGGTGCGACTCTTCGCCCAATGGTTGCAACTCTTTGTTGAAAGGATGTGTCTTTACGTCTAAAGTCATGTCTCTTTACCAGGAGACGGTTCTTTTCATTTGTGTCTCTTCGTCTCCTATATACCGAGCCTATTGTACTCAGTTTCAGCATCATTCAATCAATCAACACAGAGTCTTTTAAGTCTTGTTTCTGAGTACAGTTCAAGTTTCTTAAGTCTTAATCATGAGTTTAAGTACTTAATTAAGGATTAGTACCTAGAATCCTTATAGTGGTATCATAGCAAATTTTTTTTCCTCGGACTTGCTGGTTTTGAGCCTCTCACCCTCGCCGCTAGCTTCTTCATCCTCTTCCCGGAGTTTCATGGAGGAAGCAGAAAGGCGAATCCTATAGGCGATGTATAGTCAACACATGTAACCCCTACCCCACCCTCACCAGATGAATCACACATCATCGGCATACATGAGAGCTGTTGCTTACCCGGGCTGATATGAGGTCGAAAATGATGGATTCCCTCGTGCAGAGCTGTTGGTCGTACGCCCTCCCCGGTTGCTCTACTTCGCGCCTCGCGCCCCTCCTCAAGTGCCAACGCACTTCTTGCTGAAAGGGTGTGTGACCCTTGGTACAATTCCCTACTCTCAGGTGATCGCATCCCCTCTTGTACACTGCTGCAATCAACCAAACAACACGTTGCAGTTCATGCTGGAGTTTTTCTTTTTCACGCTGGTGCCTCTTGAGTTTGCTTGATGGTGTCTTTTACACATTTCACACAAAGGGTGGCCACTTTTAAAAGCTGAAGACCAAACTTTTTAAAGGGCCACTTTGGGCACCCACTTGAACATTAAAAAACCCCACGAATTCAGCCAGCGTCTCATCGTGGGTGCATATCATCCTCTATAAAGTCCTCTGACAGATAACTCCGTCGACAAATTCAAGAAAGAACATGCAATTGCAAAACGGATTGCAAATCTGCGAGTCCATCTCCTCCATAGAAACCTGCTCCAGTAGTTTTAAAGAAGATCCTACTCCTGTCCGAAAACCTCTCTGAAGGACGAGGCTGGAAAAGGAATAGTTTCCTCTCCGGATCCAAAAGCTGCATGCTTGTTCTCTTTGCGGGAAGGCACGGCAGCATACCCAATTTGGGAAGACCGAAACAGTCCATCAATGCTCCATACCTCCATCCGGTTCCTCTCGGTGATGAGAGGTAGGGTAATCAAGGGTACAAGATGGGGAAGTCGTAGATGAGGGTCCATAGCCTCCAAATACCCAAATCAGCCTCAGGGTGGAGAAAAACCAGGAAAAAACAGCATGCTTCTTCTCACTCAACCAAGTTCAAAACGGCATTGGACCAGCGAGTACCAAGCATCCAAGGTGGTCATGACACCTAGGGCTATGATACCATGTAAGAATAGGCAGTGAAAGATGCAATGAAGATGTGAACTGGGCTCCGATCCGGTGGACACCTCAACTTTGATTTGGCTGGACTCCGATAAGATCCTCTGACACTAGGGGATACTTGCAATGCCACATACATTTACAAGGCAACTGTGGAGAAGAGAGATCACTGAGGTAGGAAGAGACAATGACATTTGAGAATGAGAGAATGAGAGAGAGGCTTTCCTCGCTGATAACAAACTGCTCATACAAGTGACCAAGGGTGGTCCAGCATGGAACTGATATGCCATAGATGGATAGCCCAAGGTACACAACTGCTGCTGCTACTGCTATTTACTCCTGCGCACAAGACCAATGCCTTGGCCTCAACATGAAAAATTACCTAGATTGTTCTGAAAGCAAGGCTTTTGTGGAACTTCTCATGACAAGAGAACTGATCTCGAGGGAGAAGGAACTGGATCAAGGCTGCCCATGGTGTGGCTTCCCTTTGGAGATCATGGATCTCCTCCCCTATGCCTGCCCCAAGAGGAAGGTGCTCTGCAACTGCGTGATCACATCACCTCTTCATGTATGCCCTGAGAGAAGGAAAAATGCAAGGGAAATTCTTCGATGTCCATCACATCTGCCGGTGGTGCGCCCTGCTGCTGGTGAAGCAAAACGCTGGGCTGCCAAAAGTGCTAGGAGGAGGCTGCTAAAAAACGCAAGCAAGCGCTCCCCCCGCCCACTGATCTAGGACTGCCCGCTAGGGGTGCCCTACAGACAAGGCGTGCGCACTCTCCCCCTGTACCCCTGCCCACACCTCGGGGCCCAAAATTGTGCTTGTCAGCCAGATCTCAGCCAGCCCTCACAACTTTAATAAATGTGAAAATAGGAGATAAGAGGCACCAAAGGCCCTAAAGAGCCACAGGGAAAAACTGGCAAGGCTGGGAAAATTACTTGCAGCCTGTAGGAGTCTAGTGGCCATAGAAACAAGCGAAAACCCCGAGCTAACATGGCTAAATAAATCCCGACATAAAAACACACTCTCACCCCGGCTGGGCACAGCCATCCAAAGAGATGCCATAACTCTAATAGGTAAGGGATATGGCTAGTGGGGGGACACAGCGAGTTTCAGACGAACAAGCTGCACTAAAGCATGTGAAACCAAATGATTAGCAATTTATACATGTGCATTTTTGTACATACAAATTGTCAGGTCTGAAATACAGTTGTTGACCAGAAATGACTTATTTTGTGTAAGATACATGTATGGTACATCAAGTATATGTTCTGGATAGTGCAATTCCAGTTACAGAAACTATTTTTGAATCTTTTATCTTCTTTATCCTTTTACTCACCCATCTTTCTTGCGGCCTTGCAGTTGTGGAACGTATTTTTACTCAGGAGGGTGTTGAGGTTCTCGGATGGAGGGCAGTTCCTGTTAATATACCAGTGGTGGGTTATTATGCAAAAATAACTCTACCCATTATCCAACAGGTCCTGGTCAAGGTATCCAATGAAGGATCAAGGGAAGAGGTTGAGACGGAGCTGTATATATCACGGAAGTTAATAGAGAAAGCTGCAGAATCGGAATCTTGGGGTCAAGATTTGTACATCTGCTCACTTTCTAATTCAACTATAGTCTACAAAGGAATGCTTAGATCAGAGGCATTGGGAAGTTTTTACCTTGACCTACAAGATGCATTATACACCTCGCCATTTGCCATTTATCACAGACGCTACAGTACAAATACAAACCCTAGGTGGCCTTTGGCGCAGCCAATGCGTTTTCTTGGCCATAATGGGGAAATTAATACCTTGCAGGTATGGACACCCACACTAATTGGTTTTCACATGTCCATCACATCTATAATTTTTGAGCAACATTTAAGAAGGGCTTGAGAGAACTTTTTCTGCTGGGCTTATCTTATGCGCAATGATACTCATGAGCAGGGAAACCTGAATTGGATGAGGTCGAGAGAGTCCTCTATGAAATCTGCAGTCTGGCATGGAAGAGAAGACGAAATTCGACCTTATGGAAACTCAAAAGCGTCTGATTCAGCAAATCTTGATGCAGTGGCTGAGGTACTGTTTTTGTGAGTGCATAAGCTCGGTAGGGTTTGCCGAGAATTGATGAAGCTTTTCAGATGCAGTGTTGATCTGGCTTTAAAGTTGATGGCTCGTTTCTCAAGACACTAGCAAAAATTATGCTTACAAACTTCTATTATACTTATGCATAATGTCAAGGAACTAGGGACAAGTGCATTTATCATTTTGTTGATCAGATTCACTGGGTTTTCCACCATTTATCAGCTGCTCATGAGGAGTGGTAGAAGCCCTGAAGAAGCATTGATGATTCTCGTTCCAGAGGCGTATAAGAAGCATCCTACTTTGATGATCAAGTACCCAGAGGTCTCGTTGGTTAATCTCAATTCTTGTAGAGCAATGGTGTTCATACTTTCAATTTGTCCTACTGATGGATATACCCCTTTGTTTTTGTCCATGCTCTCATGGAAAAGTGCATCTCATTTCTTGGTTGTTCGTGGGGGCACAAATGTTTGTGTGTACTTCAGGTTGTTGACTTTTATGAGTATTACAAAGGACAAATGGAAGCATGGGATGGACCTGCTCTGTTGCTTTTCAGGTAAGTTTTAAAAGGCAAGACCTGTGGCTACATGTTTTTTTGTTGCTTTGGGTGAATTTTTGTTTTCTTTTATACATGATTGTGTGGAGTACTCTTTTTTCTCCACCTGTTTGTTATATTTTTCTTTGGTCCTGACTCCTGTTCTTACAAACCCTAAACTCGTTGGAAGACCTCATATTTGGACATTCATGTTGCTTGAGTGACATCGAAAAAGTTTCAATCTTCCATGCAATACGATCTTTGCTTCAAATCTTAACTTTTCCTAGTTAATAAGGCTTACGTTTTTTTCATACAACAACCACAGGACAAACACAATGGTATTAAAGTATGGAAATAGTATGATTTAGATCCCCAAGAAGTATGGGGCAAAAGGAAACATGCTTCTTAGGACAAATATATTTTGGTTGCAATCAAAAAGTTTAATAGCCAGTGCACAAAAAACCTTGCACATGCCGTTGGCTATTGATTCTGGTTGTTCTTGTACATAGCAATGGAAAAACTGTGGGAGCTTGTCTTGACCGCAATGGACTACGGCCTGCAAGGTTTTGGAGGACATCAGATGACATGCTATATGTAGCGTCTGAGGTTGGTTTTACTATTTTAGTTTTTTCTTCACAGTTTTTTGGTATCAAACGGAAGTCATAAAAAAATGAGAAGATCAACACAACAGAGAAGTGCAATCTACGTGACTTGCTTCATGGATTCAAACAGGTTGGTGTCCTGAATATGGATGAATCAAAGATCATCTCTAAAGGACGATTGGGTCCAGGAATGATGATTGCAGTGGATCTTGAAACAGGACTAGTAAGCTTTTAGCGGCAGCAATAGATACGTAGAAACAAATTGTATCTTTTCACCGCTCTTACTGAAGGAATTAGTTAAGACTAATCCTATTGGCATGTAGGTCTCAGAAAACACACAGGTCAAAAAGCGAGTTGCCAATTCAAAACCTTACAAGCAATGGCTTGCTGAAATGACCCGACCTTTACAGGCTGTAAGGTTTCCTGGTTCCACCCTATGGGAGAATGACAAAGTTTTGAAGCTTCAGCAGTATGTCCCTTTACTCAGTTAGCTCTAGTGAGTTGTTTCTGCATGCAGCAATTATGGTTATAGCATACAATTTATGCAGAGCATTCGGATATTCTCTAGAAGATGTACAACTTGTGATTGAAGGCATGGCTTCCCAAGGTAAAGAGCCAACTTTCTGCATGGGAGATGATATCCCTCTGGCTGTGTTATCACAGAGACCACATATGCTCTATGACTACTTCAAACAGCGGTTTGCACAGGTGAAGTTTTCACAGTTTCTCATGCAATGCTTGTTATCCTTATTTTCTATTGCTTTAAATGAATGTTAATATGTATGATTACATAGGTCACAAATCCTGCAATTGATCCCTTACGGGAAGGGTTAGTTATGTCACTTGAAGTGAACCTAGGAAAGAGGGAGAACCTACTAGAAGAAGATGCAAAAAATGCTGATCAGGTATGTTCTGCGGTTCAATTGCTCTTGCATTTGTCTGGAGGAAGCTTATTATTCTGTGTTGGATGTGAGGAATGGAACCATTGTTGTTGACTATAGGTGACTATGACAAGCCCTATCCTAAATGACGGAGAATTGGAAATTTTGAAAGCTGACAAAAATCTCAAGGCTTCCCGGCTTCCCATTTTCTTTGATGTTGGCAAGGGTGTTGAGGGATCATTGAAGAGGGCTTTGAATAAACTTTGTGAAGCTGCAGATGATGCTGTTCGTTCGGGATCACAGCTTTTGATTCTCAGTGATCGGCTTGATGATCTGGTCTGGTTTCTATGTGGCTTTATGGATTTTCTTTAGCAAAAGTTTACAGAAGTTGTCTCTCACCATTACGATTGTGCAAGGCAAATTCATCAGTTATTACAAACTACTTGTGTATTTTGGCATGGCGCATGGAAGCAGGGGGCAACGAGGCCTGCAATACCTGTGCTTTTGGCGGTTGGTGCTGTACATCAGCATCTTATCCAGAACGGTCTGCGCATGTCAGCATCTATTGTTGCTGACACTGCCCAATGCTTCAGTACCCATCACTTTGCTTGTCTTATTGGATATGGTGCTAGGTCTCTACTTCAGCTTTATTATATACTTCCTGCATTGTATGGAACTAAGAAGACGTTCCTAAATAGGATTCTACTGATGTGCACAGTGCAATCTGTCCATACCTTGCTTTAGAAACATCACGACATTGGCGCATAAGCACAAAAACAGTCAACTTGATGAAGAATGGAAAAATGCCTACAGTAACGATGGAACAGGCTCAGCAGAATTATTGCAAGGTGAACTGTTGCACACTGTTGATGATGGCAGTCTTGAGACTCTCTGTAATCTGTTTCAGTTTTTTTGAAAGGAATGGCATTTATGGTGATGCATACATTTTGCAGGCAGTTAAATCTGGCATACTTAAGATTCTGTCAAAAATGGGCATCTGCTTACTATCAAGGTATACTATTCAGATTAAGAGTTTAGGGCTCAAATCTCCCTAAGAGTCAGGAATTACTATTCTTTAGCTGAATTGAGAAAGCTGAGCGAGGACAAGCTTTTATTTAGCCTTGCTCTTTTGTTTTACTTTGAAGTGTTACAGGTTTTAAAGCTTCCGTTTTGATTGGTCTGCAGCTATTGTGGAGCACAAATTTTTGAAATTTATGGATTGGGTGAAGATGTTGTGGATACAGCCTTTTGTGGAAGTGTTTCACGAGTAGGAGGCCTTACTCTGGATGAGGTCTGCACTCTTACTGTATTGTGCATTGAGTGTGGATGTTAACCATGCAATGACAAGCTGATAAGCATAGTGAATGTCAATAGAAGCATTTGTATGTCATGTGTCTAGGCTTTCCGTACTTGATCCCTCCTATGAAGGATGAATGTATGGAAATTATTCAAGTTAGAATTAGTATATTTAGTGATGCATGTT
>NC_140959.1:136585486-136595486 GCF_014529385.1 Adiantum capillus-veneris | reverse complement strand
GGTTGAGTATGTGGGTATGCCTCTTGTGCTGCTCCATGTAGTATCTCTGTTAATTGAGAAGTAATCTCCTCTACAGTATATACTGGCTCGGCTGCCCACATCCTATTATAGATCTTTTCCACATAGACTGAATCAGTTTCAGGCGTGAAAGTATATCTTGTGTGTGTCTTCTTCCTTTGTACTTGAGAGGCATTTTATTGGAAGGAGATTGATAAGGTCAATAGAGCATGATCCACTACAATCCCAACCGGCCTGGGTCCCACCATAAAGTCCTTGATACTAGAAATAAAGCTTGGTGAAGTCATGACATAATCCACTGTACTGGCCGCATGCCTGTGCGGGAAGCATGTGAATCCCCCAGATAACGGGAAATTCTCTAGACCATTAAGTATGGCCAAACCATGTATAGTTGCCATCTCCATGAGATGTCTCCCATATTCAGTGTGCTTTTTATCTTGTGAGTTTCTAGTAAGCCCTCTCTGTGATAAATCCACTTCTCTGAGCATTTCCTCAGAAGTATCATAGAATACTGCTTGAGAGTTGGCCGTTCTGGCATTAAAGTCTCCTAAGAGAACGATGTCTCCATCTCTAGAGAACTCCCATATGTCATTATTCAATATGGAGAAAGGGGATTGTCCTTTAGGTGAGCAGTAGACTGAGGTACTCGGAGGGAAGTAGCATATAGCGATATATAGAAATCTACCTGTCTCGGCTCTCATTCTCACCCACATATACCTTGCTTGCTCATCTTTCTTGATAATCTGTAGTAGTGGTTTCAACTCCTCTTTAAATAAGACTGCTACTCCTCCTGAAGCCCGGCTACCCTGTAGAGATCTCTTGTCTGGTCGACCAGCTGTTTCCCATAAATAACCCTTCACATGTGGCATACGCTGTCCCGGTATCTGGTGTGTCTTTGAGTAGAAAACTATGTCTCTGTCCCTAAAGCTGTCTTCAAAGGCACCTACATCAAGCCTATATGATCCATTACAATTCCACGCCGCTATCCGGAGCGTCGCCGCATACATCTCGCACCGTCATGATGAGCGCTTTTCCAGAACCACTACCTTCCCTCCTCTATAAAAGGCGATTTTCCCCTTTTCTCTTGCTGCCCTGATCTCTGGCATCAACTCTTGCATGTGTGCCACTTGTGCCAATGTAAGGTCATCTCTTAGGAAAATACCGGTTTTCTTAAGAGTTGGCTCTTCTTTAGAAATTCTTTCTTATTTCTATATTCGGGAAGCGGAGAATAAGTGCCCTATCCTTTACGTTTCCCTTCTCATCGGTTCCTTTCTTGCCCACTCTCCATGCACTTGTGTGAGTGGGTTCTGTGATGCCCATGCGTTGTATCAGTTCCTTCACTTCTTCATCTACATTCTCTTTGTCTTTGACTCCTGTGACCCGCACATGCAGAGCCCGCGTCTTCCTTTTCTGCTCTTCCTCAATGGTCATATTAATGATGGTTGAGGTAGGTGTGGTCTCGGCATCTGTGCCTTCCCTTTCTTCGCATCCTCAATCCATTTCTCTGCTTCATCAACCTTTTCTTGTGTCTTAAAAAGACGTTCCGCCCATGAGGACGCCGTTTTCGATTTCTGTTCATCTCCTTCCCGTAGAGAGAGAGAGAGAGAGGAGAGAGAGAGAGAGAGAGAGAGAGAGAGAGAGAGAGAGAGAAGAGAGAGAGAGAGAGAGAGAGAGAGAGAGAGAGAGAGAGAGAGAGAGAGAGAGAGAGAGAGAGAGAGAGAGAGATGAAATGAAATGTTATATTAACGTCTTCAAAAGGCCAAAGTGACCTATGAGACCAGAAAGTTACAATGTGGTGTATCTGATACAAAGTCAGATTAACAAAATAAATTAAACTAGGATAACAAAATATAAATACTTCGGGATCCTAAACTAAGCAGTACAATGTGAAGACAATATGGGAGGGGAGTAGAGATCCATCTTCATCTGCACTGTGGACGATGAAAGAGTATGGCTTGAATCCTTTGCTGTAGCCTCCTTCGAAACTGTGTAGCTCCTCTTCTCCATCGGGGTCGTCTAGATCTCCCTAGCTCCAATGCTCGGTCTATGAGAATGCCAGTAGTGCGGGTAGACCTCTCTACTGTTGGCTGCTCTCTCTGTCTGTTCTTCTGGGTGTACAATATCTAGTATAAAGAAATCTGTGATCTGTCTCTGGGGATGTCTCTCTTCAACTCTCCTCAGTAAAGTTTCTCTATGCCTGTGTAACTCAAGTAGATATAGCCCAAGACATCTTTGATCCTCATAACTCATGACCCTAGATAGAGGCCCAAAACCTTCTCTGAATAGACAATGAAAACGGCCTCGTATCTCATAGTACACTGTGCAATGACATATGTAATGTACTTCTGTCTCTGGTTCTAGATGGCATAAGCGGCATATCCTGCTATCTGCTGGTGTCCCTCTGTATCTGCCAATCTCAATCTCTAGCTGATGTGAGGACGTGCGTATCTGGCCAATGGTACAACGCAAACCATGGGAAAGATGCGTGTCCATATAGCTAGGTCGAATCACAAACCCATCCCCCGTGTGGTGGAGAAGATGCTCTCTATAGAAAGCCATCTTCGTGCCCAACTCCTGTAACAACTCTATCCATGTCCTCCTCGTGTCGAGCTGGATCAGATCCTGACGAATGAGTCTATTAATCTCTACTCGTGTCAGAGACCTCAAGGGTGCCTATAGAGAGTATTGAAAAGGAGGCAACCTGTCCATGGTGAAACCATGTGTCTGAAACCATGATGCCATCTATGCATACTAGCATGATGTATCCCCATTAAGAGCTAATTGTCTGGAGGACTCTAGAGCCACCCTGGCATATCTGTCTCTGGTAGTATCCACAGACTGTGTACAAAGGAGACTGATCTGGTAAGCGCCTCAATCTCCATAGGGGGGGCAACTAATTCCGCTCGAATGATATCATGCGGTACGGAAACCTTGGCTCTAATTAGCCGAGAGATCATAGATACCAGGGTACGGAAACCCTGGTATCATGCGGTACGGAAACCTTGGCTCTAATTAGCCGAGAGATCATAGATACCAGGGGCTTCTCCATACCCCTCCAACCATCCTGGCCTATAGAAGGTCCCCAAACCTGCACCCCATATAACAAAGTAGAGGCAACCAAAGTATCAAAGAGCCATAACTTTGTCCTAGGTTCCTGGAACTGAACGTGCGAACACATCCTCTCCATTTCTCCCAGAGCCGCACCAGCTCTAGTTAGTCTAGTCTCTGCTGCTCTTCTCAAAGAAAATCTCGGCCCAGTAAAGACTACCCCCAGGTAGGTGTATGCATCTGTATACTCCACAATCTCCTGACCATATTTGAAAGTAGGTACTGATCTCCTTACCCCTTGCGGTGTGGTGTTAAACACCATAACCTTGGTTTTACCTAGGTTTACACACAGTCCACTGTCCTCTGCAAAACTGCGTAGTGCATCCAAATGTCGTTGCATACCTTCTGGCGAGTCAGATATCAACACAATATCATCAGCATATAGCAACAATGGGATCCACGTCCCTGCCAGCTGGGCACCCCTGTCACCCTCTCTGTCAATGTAATCGGACACCTCATCAACATACATACCAAATAGAGTAGGAGACAATGGGCAGCCCTGTTTCACTCCAATAGTAGAGTGAACTAAATCAAATACTCCTTCTGGAGTGCGTACATGTCCCACCACTGATCTGTACAAAGCCATAATCCCCCAAATCACCTCTATGGGCACCCCCATCCCCTGCAGTCTACGCATCAATCGAGCTCTTGGTACCATGTCAAATGCTTTGCGAAAATTCACAAAGCTACAATAGATCCGTCTCCTATGTGCTCTGCCCTCCTCAATGATGGCCCTGAGTGTTAGAATATGATCAAGGGTGGAGAAACCCCTCCTGAAGCCGGCCTGACCCTTTGCTCGTACATCCTTGCCCTCTGCCCAATTACTCAAGTGTTGCTCCAGAATAGATGCATACAACCGTGCCAATGTGTGTCCAACCATAATAGTGCGGTAGTTCCCAGGCTCTGTAGGGTCACCAGCCTTGAAGATGGGCACAATATTAGACAACCTCCAAGTCTCAGGTAATCCCTCACGCATGGCACGATTGAACAACACTGCGAGAACCTCCATCAGCATATCCCTGGCATGTATAAAGTGCTCCGCTACTAGACCGTCATGATCATATGCCTTCCTGGTCCTGATCCTGTCGATGGCCCTTTGTACCATCTCAGGTGTAAAGAAAGTGCTCGTAGCTGGGCAAGGCTTGGTAGGGTCTGGAAGGGGTTCCTGTCCAAGAACCGTATATAATGATGTCGCATATTGGCCCCACACATCAGGTGAAGTAATCACTGGTGGAGGGGAGTGCTCATGGAAGAGTCGCCATGCCTCTCCTGAGTCCCTACTCAACAACATCTGATAGAAGTCTCGCTCCATCTGAGCCAGGTAAGCTCGGTTCTTCCGTCGCACAAGGCATCGAAAAGCAATCCGAGTCTGTCTGTAAGTGATGACTCCTAAAAGAAGATCCCTTTGAAGCTGGGCTCTCATCTCTGTGCACTCCTCATCATACCAACTATTCTGGGGCATGCTCCCATAATGTCGTCTCTTGCCCGACTGAGTGTGTGGGTATGCCACTGATGCAGCCCCATCTAGTGTCTCAGTCAGTAGAGTGGTGCACTCCTCCACTGAGAGGCTTGTACCATTTGTGCCTGCTGTGCCTTCCAATAGACGGTCCCTGATCTCCTCTGTATAAACGAAATCAGTTTGTGGTGTAAATGTATAGCGGGTGTGTGACCTGCCTCCTGATGTCTGGGTTGTACTATAATGAGAGAGAGAGAGAGAGAGAGAGAGAGAGAGAGAGAGAAGAGAGAGAGAGAGAGAGAGAGAGAGAGAGAGAGAGAGAGAGAGAGAGGAGAGATATGAAATGAAATGTTATATTAACGTCTTCAAAAGGTCAAAGTGACCTATGAGACCAGAAAGTTACAAGGTGGTGGATCTGATACAAAGTCAGAGTAACAAAAAATAACAACAATACAAAACAAAGATATATACTATGGGATCCTAGACTGGTCGATGTGAACTAAGCAAAAATGGGCGGCTTGCTGGGATAGCTGAATCACAGGAGATCTAGCATCGGTCGTTGGCAAATCTCATCAATCTCCTCCTTGGTTAGTAGTCTGACCGGGCGTCGTGCATGCCTGGCCAGAGTGCTCCGAATCTTCTGACGTAGCCTCCGTCGATGCTGTGTAGTCCTCCGCAGTCGTGGGCGCCTGAATTTCCCCAGTTCAGTTGCTTGGTCGATCAGTGTGCCTCTGGTGTGAGACGAGAGGGAGCTTTGCTGTGGGAGTGGCTCCTGTGGCTGTCCCGTGTCTGCTCTGAAGAAGTATGTGATCCGTCTTTGAGACTGGCTAGCCTCGCCACTCATCAGGCTATCTCTGTGTCTGCGCAGCTGGAGCAAGAACAAACCCAGGTATCTCTGATCCTCGTATCCCATGACTCTTGAGTGGTCCAAAACCCTCTCTGAACAAGCAATGGAAGCGGCCTCGTATCTTGTAGTAGACGGGCCAGCGGCATGTGTAGTGCAACTCTGTCTCAGGCTCCATGTCACAGCTACCACGCCCGCTGCTAGTGTGGATGCACACGTGCGCTTAGTGGCTCTTTTTCGGACGGCGATCAAGCATGAGGAAGCTGAAGGATAAAGCCTACCCCCTAGAGGATGCCATTCAAAAGTGCAAAGAGGAAATGACGGAGACCATTACCAAGATGAACCGCAATCTCTTGGCACAATAAAAATGCTCAAAGGACGCGTGCTGATCCAAGAGAGCAAGATAAATACACTGGAAGATCGAGTGACGACTTAGGATGAAGAGATTGCGTCACTCAAGAAAGATCTCGGCGAAGCACGATCAAGAAACACACTGGAAGAGGGCGAACTGCAACCCTCAGTAATCGAAGAAATCAACACGATCAAGGAGCAAGTGTGGGCCATCAAAGAGGGAGAAGAGCAACAGAAAGAGATGACGACTTCTTGGGTGGATGTTCTTACCAAAACTCAACAGAAGGCGGATGAAGCCGAGAAATGGATCAAGGTGGCCAAGAAAGGAAAAGGCAAGGGGATAACGTCCACATCCACATCCACTATCATTAATCAGACACTAGAGGAGGAGCAAAGAAGACGGGTGCGCGCTCTACATGTGAAATTTGCGGTCTTAAAGACAAAGGCAATGTGGACGAAGAGATAAAAGAACTCATGGCCTTGATGGGGGTTCATGAGCCGACGCACACAAGAGCTTGGAGAGTGGGCAACATAAAGGAAAATGGAAGCAGTGGGGAAACTTCAAAAGAAAGAGCACTCATCCTCCGTTTTCCCTCCATGGAAGCGAAGAAGTCCTTGAAGAAAAGACCAACTCTTAAAGAGACGGCATCTTTCTCGGGGATGATCTCACCTCTCTCGCAGATCGCTCATATGCAGGAAGTAATGCAGGAGATTAGAGCGGCAAGGGGAAAAGGCAAGATTGCCTTTTACCGAGATGGAAGAGTGGTAATACTAGAGCCATACTCCACATGACGGCGCGAGACTTATGGGACCACACTCAAAGTGGCTGCCTGGAACTGTAATGGATCTATGCGTCTTGATGTGGGTGCTTTTGAGGATAGCTTTATTGGAAGAGACATCATCTTTTACTCTGAGACACACGAGGCCCCTGGGCAATCCATGCCTCACATTAATGGATACAGGTGGAAGACAGCTTACAGACAGGAGACATGCTCAGAGCACAGAGGACGGGGCTCAGGGGGAGTGGCAGTGTTATTTAGAGAGGATCTACAGCCATTGATACATATAGCCTGTAGGGATGAGCAGGCTAGGTACATGTGGGTGAGATTGAAAGCAGAGACAGGTAGATATCTCTACATTGCTATTTGCTACTTTCCCCCGAGTACATCAGTCTATGCATCACCAAGAGGACCGTCCCCTTTTTCTATTTTGGATGATGACATATGGGAGTTCTCTAGAGATGTGACATTATCATTCTAGGGGACTTCAATGCTAGGACTGCCCTTCACTAGACAGTGTTTTATGATACTTCAGAGGAGATGCTGAGAGAGCTAGATGTTGTAGAGACGGGCCTGTCCAGACTATCACACGATGTGGAATATACTGAGTATGGGTGACACCTAATAGACATGGGCACCGCACATGGATTGGCCATCTTGAATGGCCTATAGAGATTTCCTGCATGCGGGAGGTTTTACATGCTTCCCATACAGACATGGAGCCAGCACAGTGGACTATGTCATGGCACAGCCGAATCTCATCTCTAGTATCCAGGATCTCACAGTTGGGCCCAGACTAGTCGGAGTGGCAGTGAATCATGCTCTTGTGTCGATGACCATCTCCTTCCAAATCAGTGCAGCACACAGGCCACGGGTAGCAGCCCCTACTCGCTACACCTTCACACGGGAGACGGATTCTGTATACATAGACGGGATCTACAGACGACTATGCACTGAGGACCCGGGGCGACCTCTGGAGGAGCTAACTACTATACTGACACTGACATTACATGATGCAGCAGCGCGCGCACACACACACACACACACACACACACACACACACACACACACACACACACACACACACACACACAGAGAGAGAGAGAGAGAGAGAGAGAGAAGAGAGAGAGAGAGAGAGAGAGAGAGGAGAGAGAGAGAGAGAGAGAGAGAGAGAGAGAGAAATGAAATGAAATGAAGTGTTAATATTAACGTCTTCAAAAGGCCAGAATGACCTATGAGACCAAACTGATACAAAAGTGGTGAATGTGTTACAATGTCTGGGTACCTTAGTACTACCTTAGTACTAAAGTACTAAGTGTGAAAAGTGTGAAAATAAATGTGAATGTGAAAAACTAAATACAAAGTATTAAATAAACTTCTTAGGAGCATTCTGGGTGTTTGGCTAGGATGCTTCTAATCCTTTGTTGTAGCTCCTCCGGTGAAGTGTGCTTCTGCATCTTGGTCGGTGGTCATCTCGATTTCCTAAGCTCAATCGCCCTATCAATGAGGGTGCCTTTGGTATGAATGTGGGTACTCCTGTGTGCTGGCTGCTGGCCTCTTGCTTCTCCTTCCACTCCTGCTTCTCTCGATCCGAAGAAATCTGATCTGCCTCTAAGGCTGTAGTGCCTTGTCTTCTCATTAGATTATCCCTGTGCCGATGTAGTTCCAGTAGGTGCAAGCCTAAGCATCTTTGATCTTGGTATTGCATGACTCTATCTAGAGGTCCAAAGCCTTCTTTAAATAGGCAATGGAAACGCCCACGTATCTCATAGTATACGGTGCAATGGCATATGTAGTGTAATTCTGTCTCGGCTCCATTCCGCATAACTTGCAATTTCTGCTCTCAGGTGGGATTCCCCTAAATCTGCCAAATTCAATTTCCAGCTGGTGTGAGGATGTACGAATCTGACCAATACCACATCTCAAACCATGAGATAGGTGGGTATCCATGTAGCTCGGGCGAATCACAAATCCATCTTCAGATAGATGTAGGAAGTTTTCTTTGTAGTCGGCCATCTTCGTGCCCAATTCTTGTGTAGGGTCTACCCATGTCCTCTTAGTATCCAACTGTATAAGATCCCGACGAATGATTTTATTTAATCTCCGTTCGTGTAATTGCCAGTGATGGAACCTCAAGAGAGTATTGGAAGGGGGGTAATCTTTCCATACTGAACCCATGTCTCTGAAACCATGAGGACAGTTGCGCATACGAGAGAGAGAGAGAGAGAGAGAGAGAGAGAGAGAGAGAGAGAGAGAGAAGAGAGAGAGAGAGAGAGAGAGAGAAATGAAATGTTATATTAACGCCTTCAGAAGGCCAGAATGACCTTTGAGACCAGAGTAACAATGTGGTGGATCTGATACTAAGTCAGTAACAAAAATGACAGAATAAAATGTTATGGAATCTGAAACAGCTAGGTGTGATCTAAGCAGATAGGTGGGATAGCTAAATCACAGATCACAAAAGATCCAGCATCGGTCGCTGGTGGAGAGAGAGAGAGCTGAAACGAAATCGAAAGTTGCTCCCGGTAGCAATGTATCTATGATCATTGAATTTGTTTCAAAATCAAAAACAAAATCAAAGTGTTGGAGTTGTGGCTCATCCACCTCATGTTGTAAGTGATTGGCTCATTGCTGTGAGGTCTCCTTTGCGCAGGATTTTGAAAATTCGAAAATTCGGAAAATCTAGAAAATTCGAGACTGAAAATTCCTCCTGGATTTTTGAATTCTGCCGGGTGTATGTACCTGCGGGCTGAAGGGGTCCCATGGTTTGTTCTAGTACTCTCTAGGGTGGGATTCTGCCACTCCGTATCGCGTGTACTCTCTTTCTTTCAGTTCAGTTGTTGTTATTAAAGTGCTAAAAGTCTGTTTAGTTTGTTTTTTCCTATTGGCACATGGTGCCATCCCGGTAACAGATTATAGAGACTAGAGACAAAGAAAGAAGATTTCTAGAACAAGGACGAGAAAATCTAAATAATTGAGAGAAAATTACACTGTACTTAGCTAAAAGAGAAATGTTCGAAGAAATGTGAGGCATAGGGATGATATTTAGATTGGCATATTGTGGTTGAAGGCGCTTATCATAGATATCTACCTCTAATCATAAGGGGGTCTGAAAAATCTTAAGGTCTAAAAAGGCACAACAATCACTATTCGTGGTACAATTAAGTTCACAAAACTCCTTAGAATAAACTCCTCCACCTACAGATTTTGAATTCAAGTACATAAAATTTTGAAAAGAAGGAATGTCAGGAACAAAAAGATCACTACGAAGTGTCTTACAATGCATAAATATTGGGCAAGTGTTAGCAAGGAAGAGACGTTCCATAAAATCAAACTTATAAGTAAAAAGATAGAAATTAGCAAGAAAAACAACACAAGGGGGTGAGGGTGGAGGAGGGGGAGGCAGAACGGAGGAGACTGAAGATGGAGAGGGGGGGGGGGGGG
>NC_140959.1:136559802-136585286 GCF_014529385.1 Adiantum capillus-veneris | reverse complement strand
TGCTATTATGCTATGCTAAGCAAGAAGAGCGATGATAAGTAACTATTTCTTTCTCCTATGAATGTTTCTTCTTCCTCGTCCCTACCCTCATTCCCCGCTAGCTCTCTCAACCTTTGAAGGTGTTTGAGACCTTGGGACTGAGGCCGAGGATGGTTAATGATTTTTTAAAGATTATGTTATGCTCGTGATGCATGAGGCTTCCCATCTTCATTGCATCACCTAGGTCACAAGGAACACAAAGATTGTATTTTACCAAGTCTCTCTTGATGGGAGAATCTATAATACAAAAGCCTATTGGAGGGGGGACCGACTCCACATAAATCCGGTCCTCAACTGTTGTCAAGTTCTCCAACTCTCTGTCTTGCAGAAGTATTGTTCATGCCAAGTTAATTAAGTATAATGGTTATGTTGCCACGGCTAATTAAGTTCACCCTCTATGTTCTCAAAGTAGTCTCACAAAAATGATCACTCTAATTCTCTTAATTCCACTATTCTCAAAGTTCATAGACCATTTCCATTACATTGGTATCAAAGCTATTGGTTTCTCTTTTCTTGCTTAAGAAGAGAGGTCCTTAAGCTGTCCGTGAAAGGTTGGGCATGTTCATTGCAGTAGATTGAGTGGGACAGGGATCTATTATCTTGGTTGAGAAGGACTTAGTTCGAGGTACACCATTGGGAATTATAGTCTTAATAATGGAGCCTCTCGGGGCTTGCCTTTGGCTTAACCATAATTGAGCTACGAGCAAGCTCAACAAGAACCATAATCAATCGAGCAATGTTAGACCGCTTCAATAGTCTTTGCAATCAACAGTGTCTAAACCACGGGTGTGGCTACTTGAGAACTAATTTTCAAAGGTAAAAAAGAGTAGTGACTAAGGTTTTTGAGGGTACCAAAGCACAAAGTAATCTATACATAAGTTTAGTTAGCATGGTTGACAATAACCAAGAGAGTAGAATGAACATTTATAACTTTGATATTGCACATGAAGGTGCTAATGATGATGCCTCCATATTTGTCAATTATCTTGTTACTAGGTTGCACCAAGCTATAGGCAACCTTGCTTTGCAAGCCAAAGTTACTCAACAACTGCGTGCTTACGGGATTTCTCTTCCTCTCCAAGAGGAGAGAGAGATTAGGAGGCCTCTTGATGAGACTCCCAAAAGAAGACTCTCTCCCATAAGAGAGGAGGATTCCAAAGAACGAGAAAGAAGCAAATACCTAAGTCCCTTTGAAGATGTGGCTCCACGAAGACGGCGGTCTAAACCGTCGCCAACTCCTCCCAAGAGTAAATGGTCGACCTATAGTCCTTCTCCTCGTCACTCTGAAAGGGAAGAGAGGAATTAAAGAAAGAAAAAGGCAAAAAGAGGTCACCCTCTTCTCCTTCTTCTTTACCTTCCTCCTCTTCTGACAAAAGCAATAGCTATTCTCCTAGAGAATTACAGAGGAGAGGTCATCACAAAATCCTTACCCTGCATGAGAAGGTCCCAAAAGCTCAAAAAGTTTCAAAGTGGGGAGAAAAAGAGTATCTCTTTTCTCACCTATGATGCACCTTTGGTGTTACCGACAAAGTATTGGCCTTCATCCTCCAATTTGATGGCCTTTGGCAGAGACGAGCTCAAGCTACTTCATGTAGCATGCACTTCCCAAAGTCATCTTGTCAATGGTGGGCTAGCCTTCGTGGGCAGCGCGAGGCCCCAAAGACATGGAAAGCTTTCAAGTTTCCTCATTGAAGCAATTCTTTGCAAGGAATTGCTTCATGATGGAAACTTGTAAAGTTTTCCATGTCTTGGGGGCCTCGTCGCTGCCACGAAGGCTAGCCCACCATTGACAAGCTGACTTTGGGAAGTGCATAGCTACATGAAGTAGCTTGGAGCTCGTCTCCAAAGGCCGCATCAAATTGGTGGATGAAGGCCAATACTTTGTCGGTAAACAAAGGTGCCATCATAGGTGAGAAAAGAGATACTCTTTTCTCCCTCTTTGAACTTTTTGAGCTTTTGGGACCTTCTTCATGCAGGGTAAGATTTGTGATGACCTCTCCTCTTGTATTCTCTAGGAGAATAGCTATTGCTTTTGTCAGAAGAGGAGGAAGGTAAAGAAGAAGGAGAAGAGGGTGACCTCTTTTTGCCTTTTCTTTCTTTAATTCCTCTCTTCCCTTTCAGAGTGACGAGGAGAAGGACTATAGGTCGACCATTTACTCTTGGGAGGAGTTGGCGACGGTTTAGACCGCCGTCTTCGTGGAGCCACATCTTCAAAGGGACTTAGGTATTTGCTTCTTTCTCGTTCTTTGGAATCCTCCTCTCTTATGGGAGAGAGTCTTCTTTTGGGAGTCTCATCAAGAGGCCTCCTAATCTCTCTCTCCTCTTGGAGAGGAAGAGAAATCCCGTAAGCACGCAGTTGTTGAGTAACTTTGGCTTGCAAAGCAAGGTTGCCTATAGCTTGGTGCAACCTAGTAACAAGATAATTGACAAATATGGAGGCATCATCATTAGCACCTTCATGTGCAATATCAAAGTTATAAATGTTCATTCTACTCTCTTGGTTATTGTCAACCATGCTAACTAAACTTATGTATAGATTACTTTGTGCTTTGGTACCCTCAAAAACCTTAGTCACTACTCTTTTTTACCTTTGAAAATTAGTTCTCAAGTAGCCACACCCGTGGTTTAGACACTGTTGATTGCAAAGACTATTGAAGCGGTCTAACATTGCTCGATTGATTATGGTTCTTGTTGAGCTTGCTCGTAGCTCAATTATGGTTAAGCCAAAGGCAAGCCCCGAGAGGCTCCATTATTAAGACTATAATTCCCAATGGTGTACCTCGAACTAAGTCCTTCTCAACCAAGATAATAGATCCCTGTCCCACTCAATCTACTGCAATGAACATGCCCAACCTTTCACGGACAGCTTAAGGACCTCTCTTCTTAAGCAAGAAAAGAGAAACCAATAGCTTTGATACCAATGTAATGGAAATGGTCTATGAACTTTGAGAATAGTGGAATTAAGAGAATTAGAGTGATCATTTTTGTGAGACTACTTTGAGAACATAGAGGGTGAACTTAATTAGCCGTGGCAACATAACCATTATACTTAATTAACTTGGCATGAACAATACTTCTGCAAGACAGAGAGTTGGAGAACTTGACAACAGTTGAGGACCGGATTTATGTGGAGTCGGTCCCCCCTCCAATAGGCTTTTGTATTATAGATTCTCCCATCAAGAGAGACTTGGTAAAATACAATCTTTGTGTTCCTTGTGACCTAGGTGATGCAATGAAGATGGGAAGCCTCATGCATCACGAGCATAACATAATCTTTAAAAAATCATTAACCATCCTCGGCCTCAGTCCCAAGGTCTCAAACACCTTCAAAGGTTGAGAGAGCTAGCGGGGAATGAGGGTAGGGACGAGGAAGAAGAAACATTCATAGGAGAAAGAAATAGTTACTTATCATCGCTCTTCTTGCTTAGCATAGCATAATAGCATAGTAATGAAGATGAAGAAGCTGACAAGCTTAAGCATTGAAGCATGGATCTTGTTTGGATTTGCATTCCATAGCCAAGAGTGTTGGTGTAGCCTCTCAACTGCTCTACAAGCTTGGAGAAGGAGATGGAGCTCTTGCACTTTGCACCTCACACCATGAGAGAGAGAGAGAGAGAGAGAGAGAGAGAGAGAGAGTGGGAGAGTATACTCTCCAAGCAAGCCCCCAACTTCCTTGGTCGACCCCCCCTGGTAGCTTATGGTAGAAGATGATTGGACCCCTATAAGCCTAGCCAATCACATGCAGGATGAATATCAAGCAACTATGCTAGCCTTGGGACAAGTGTCTCCCTTTCCCCTTTAAGAGAGAGGACTTGATAAATGCATAATCAATTACATAAATTAGCTAAATTATATTGGACCCCTTGAGAGGCCAACCAATAGGCTTTAGGCACAACATGAGGCAACATGAAGAGGAAATTGACAAGTGTCCTAATTACTTCTTTAGACCATGCTTGACTTGTGTGAGGGTGTGTGTTCTCTCTCTAGCTCCTACAATGAGGGCTTGCCCCCCCTTGAGTAGGGGTCATGTTGACTTTTGGGAACACCTTGAACCCTTTAAGCTTGGGGAAGGTTCTCACTACAAGCTCAACTCAAGCTTGGAGAAGGTTCCCACATCAAGATCAGCCCTAGCACCTCAAGCACCTTAGTCATCAAGAATGACAAGCACCTCAAGCTTGGGCCAGGTTCCCACCTCAAGCATAGCCCTAGGCTTGCCTAAGGTCAAAGGACTTTTTAACACTAACCTTTGGAGGTCTTTAATGAAGCTAACCGTAGGGTATTTAGGCTCAATTAGCTAGCCTTGCTCTTTGACATATCATCTCTCCTTTGGACCTCTTTAACTTTGGCCCCTTAACTTTGGCCCGTGTTGAGATAGATCCATAAGAACCTGTTTATATTCTAACCCTTGTTCCCGTTTATTCTCCCACATTAAATGATCTTAATATGAGAAAATCGTTTAGGTTAGATATTAGATTTTCTGACACACACTAAGTCTACTCCTTGATTAGTTTGTGATTAATTTCATTGTGCTAATCATCGAATGAACGCTACTAACACTCACCCTCCTTTCTTTACAAGAAGATTGGAGAAGGGTTAAGGACGAAGCTCACGATGGCCTTGAAAATTAGTGGTAGCAGAGAGATGTAGTGGGGGCGTGAATGGAGGTGAGGTCTTCACATCATCTTGGGAATGGTAACTAGGCAACCTTTGATGAGGATTTGCAAGTGCTATTTAAAAGAAATAAGTTTTTGTGAAATCTAAATCGTAATGCCAAGTAATTTTTTGTTTGGTTTTATGTATATAGTACTAGGTTCTTTGAAGCAACCCACAAAATGGGAGTGGCCATATGGTGCGAAACATGGTGTTCATCCACTCATTTACAAATGACCTTTTTGTAACAAAACTAATACAATTCAAAAGCATACTAGTTTCTATTATCAATTGCCGAAGTTTATTTTTAATTTGCTGTTTTGATGTTCTTTGCAAACTCTTGAAGTGTACATGGTATAATGCTTGAAACAAAGTTTGTGCGGCTATCACCTTAGTAAAAGAGTCGGTATCAAAATCTGTATATATCAACTATGATACAAACTCTTTTACAAATGGCGGTATTGATTGTCATACTGACACTTTGATGATGGCATGAATTCGATTTTTGATGCGATATCTATTCTATATATTAAGTAGAGAGATATTCAGGGGGCCACGTGGCGCAATTTCCTTTATCTGGCAGTGTGGCCCTGCATCTTTGGCTACAGTGCGCACGCAGGGGGAGAGAGAGAGAAAGAGAGAGGCGGCCGAAGGCGGCGCCGACCACACTAGTTGGGACTAAAGTGGCATCGTTTAAAAGCATCATTGGGTTTTGGATGGCACTAGGCTATGGGGTTGCCCAAATATGGCGGAGCTTAGTTCAACCAATTAGCTCCATTTGCATCTTGTGCTCAAGCTTCCCATTGTGCAGTGCCATCTGTTGGCAGTCTGTAACCCTGCACGACCATGCCCGCCATCCGCAAGTGGATGCCATGTCTTGGGCAGTCCGATTGTGTGTTTAGGCTGTGAGCCTGAGAATGATGGGCACATTTTGATGTCTTTTTGGAGAAGGCCATTTTTACCCTAAGGCACAAAATTCGCCTTTGATCGTAAGACTCGGCTCTAAGGAGAGACTACCGGGCGCGCGTCGATCAGTCCACGACCAGTTGCTCACACAAACAAAGATTCTGACAGCTATTTGATTGTTCTCAGCTATGGCGCCAACGACTGGACAGACCATCAGCTGCAAAGGTTCTCTCTCTCTCTCTCACACACACACACACACACACACACACACACACCCGTGCGCGCACGCACACACTTTTTTTTTTGCAGATCAATGTGATTTATCTAGCTGTAGGAAACCTCAAAGCTAGGAAAACCCACCAAAAAAAGAGGTACACAAAAGTGTTGGGCTGTACAACTGGCTAAAAGCATTTATAGGAAAGCTGATGGGTCTCTGCAATGATATCACCAACTTCCAAGGCGAACCGTAAAGACTGCCTAAGAGAGAGCTTGAAGAAGAAGGGATCTGCATGAATGCATGCATATACCATATGCAAACCATATAGCCCACAAACTCCACAAGCCCCACCACTACCCCTGCAAAGAGACTGAAAAAGCGCTCAAATCCCCAATACCCAAAATACCAAAATGCCCAAAAACGTTCCCAAAACTTCGCGAAAAACGGTCGCCGCATGCACGCCGATGCAAATCCGACAACAATCGACAACAACAACACCGCACATCCGCAATCCATACAATGGAAATCGAATGGAATAGGCGCATCCTACGAAATATAACCACTCCTACCAAAGTAAACAACGCCAACCAAACAAACTCTCCTTCAAAGGAAAATGGCTTTCTTTTCCATAAGGCAGATTGCTAGATAGAAGCTTCCTCCACCGTATATCAGATTTATGCATGTGCCAAAGATCGTTACAATGATCAACACGCCAAGGTTGAGGCAGAAGAAGAACATAAACTCGACCGGCAGAAATATCTTGAAAGGGCATTTCTCGAAGATTCCAGTCAGACATGCGATCACCATCGGGCAAAGGTGAAATGGGTAAAAAGCCAACCAACATTTGCTTCAACTCTCTCCAGAACTAGCGGTAATGCATACCCAATACAATTAGTGAGTGGCGAAGGGAACCTCCAAGTGAAACCTGCTGTATCCACCACATCCTCAACCACCCGAATGCTATGGCAAGAGAGAAAGTACGCCTGGCGAGGCGAGCGGTCAACCAAAGTAAGAGAGAAAGCCCAGCTCCAATGAAGACTCTCTAGACGAAGTAAATTTCCTTCCCTCCCAGCATTCCACGATAGATGGATCGTAACCTCTTTCCAAGCAGAGAGAGCAAGGTGGAAGCAAGCGGACATCCAGGAAATATGCCGTCCATCTTACCAAATACAACCTCCCAAACAGATGATTGCCAGTGACCAAATGAGGGCGTAACAACATTCTAACTCAAGTGTGCAAACATAAGAGTCCTACGTAGGTCCAAGATATTTAGACCACCGAAGCGATTGGGTGTACAAAGCTTTGCCATCGGCATCAAACGCAGGCCTTTTTGTGTGCATGAATTTGCCACAAATGAGACAAATGGTTGACATAAGAGAGTCAAGACAGTGGCAAGGCCAGCACAACAATGGCAAAAAGAACTGAACATATGCCATCAGGATACTCTGAGTGATTCGTAGGCGAACATGCAGTGGCGAAGTAGATAGCTTCGAGTAATGCAGTTTGACATTCAAGCGTTGCATAACCCAATCCACTTTTTGCGTGTGAGTGACATTCCATCCAATTGGATATCCCAAATGCCTGGTGATCACATTTGGAGAAACAATCTTATTTGGTCACAATAGAGTATGCCAATCACATGAATGAAGTGGCAAAAGCTTCGCTTTACGAAAGTTGACTTTAAGACAAGTCGCAATCCCAAACAAATCACTATGCTGGTTGCAAGGCATAAACAACGTCATCATCCTCATAAGCGTGCTCAATAAAGGTATGACCCGAGGGTAACTGCAAATCATGAAAACGCTCCATAGAGGTCAAGTGATTAAGATACATCAACAAGGGGTGAGTGGCAATAGCATACAACAAAGCGCTAAGGGGGCAACCTTACCTAACCGAACAACTAAGTGGCCATGATTTTGTCAAGTCACCTTCCAGGATCCTCGTAGACGTACTACAAGCATACGCAAAATAAACCACATTGGCCAATTTAGGACCGAACCGTAGACACCTCATCGTGGCAGCAATGAAGTCCCATTGTGCAGTGTCAAAGGCCTTTTCAATATCAACTTGCATGATCAACACATCCTGCTGTGTGTTCTTAGCATCCTCCATGCCAATAATAGCCATGATGTAAGGTGGAGCGGAAGTGAAGGTTGAACTTTGCTCAAGATGAGTGCTCCGAACTGTGCTCAAGGGTTTCTTTTACTTACGGAAGGGAGAGCCTTCCGTTCCTTTAGTGAGAGAGTGCAATGGACACAAACAAGTGGAGAACACTGTGAATGAAGGTGCTGAGACTGAGAGATAGAGAGAAGAATACGACACCTGAAAGTTGTCAAACCCTCCTTCGAAGGCCCCACTCTCTATGGCGAGAGCAGTCTACTATTGATTGCACAAATCTCTACAATGCTTGGACTTGCCGACGATGTCGATGACGATGAGGACGACGACGAGACAGACCGAAATCTGAAAACGCTAATGGTTGAAATATGTAAATCTTTATCTGTTGAATTCTGACTCTATGTCGGTGACGACGATGCGACGACGACGCGCTGAAAACGCAGATGCTGAAATCTGCGTTTACCGGGTTGAAACTGCAAACTACGTTGGATTTGACCGTGCGGCGAGGATCGGCTGCGGGAAGGTGAGATCTGCGAGGTTTGGGGGTTCTACTGCGATGCTTGAATGTTGAAAATTGAAAACGCTGGTCTACTTGTTGTTCTTGTTGCGATGGAATTGCAAAACGCTAAGGGCTGAACTGCAATTTAAAAACGCTAGGCTGAATTCTCGTAAAGTGCAGCGGAATGAATGTTTGAACTTTGCTCAAGATGAGTGCTCCGAACTGTGTTCAAGTTCCTTTTGTTCTTATGGAAGGGAGAGCCTTCCGTTCTTAATGAGAGAGTGCAATGGACACAAACAAAGTGAATTGGACACTGTGCGTGAAAGTGTATGAGACTGAGAGATAGAGAAGAGAATACGACACCAGAGACGACGTAAAACCCTCCTCCGAAGGCCCCTCTCTCTATGACGAGAGCGGTCTACTCATGATTGCACAAATCTCTATAATGCTTGGACTTGCCAACGATGTCGACGACGATGAGGATGACGACGAGACAGGCTGAAATCTGAAAATGCTAATGGCTGAAATCTGCAAATCTTGTATCTGCTGAATTCTGACTCTATGTCGGTGACGATGTCGATGGCGACGATGCAACGACGACGCGCTGAAAACGCAGATGCTGAAATCTGCGTTTTCCGGGCTGAAATTGTAAACCCTGCAGAAACTGACCGTGCGGCGAGGAACTACTGTGGGAAGGTGAGATCTGCGAGGTTCGGGACTTGATCTGCGGTGTCTAAGGGCTGAAAACTGAAAAGGCTGATGGTTCTTGATGTTCTGTCGCGATAAATCTGTAAAACGCTGGGGCTGATCTGCAAATAAAAAACGCTAGGGCTAAAAATGGCTCTGCTGTTGCCGGATGGCCTGCAACTGCAAAACGCTAGGTCTCTTGTTGAGTCTTCTGTCGTCAGGGATCTGCAAACCAAAAACGTTGGCTGATTTGGTCCAAAAAATGCTAGGTGGTTGTTGTGGAGCAAAAACGCTAGGGCTTGGGGTTCTGCTGAGAAGTTGCCTGTTGAGCGAGTGCTCCTATTGCCTCTTTTGCCAATTAGTGCTAGTCTAGGTTTGCTTATATACAAACTTACTAAATTTGCCCTGCCTACTTTCCAACAAAAGTCACTTAAAAATAATAAGTGAAAAATGTCAAAAATAGGAAAAATAGGCTAAATGCACTGGAAAATTTCCCTGAAGATTCTAATGGGAATGCTTATGATCATGCTGTGTGCAACCAGAGGATATGCATCTACACTAAGTGACTGGTCATGCACGGTCTACGAATAGACTCACAAAAGTGCCAGATCACTTTTAAATCTAGACTGACTGGACTGACTGAACCCTTGTCATGCTGTAGCTTGTCCACGGACACATAGGGTTGGATGTGTCACGTGACATCCCCTCCTTTTCAAAGTGAGGTATTGGTACCGAACTGTATGGCGTCGAGGGAGATCGGCAATAGCATCCAGAATCCTGGAAGGGACTCTTCACCTGCCCACTCTGATGTGTGGGTCGTGTGGTACTTGAACTTCATAAAGGTCTGCAATGCTTGCTTCTTTGGGCCGCGCTGAAAGCGACACAAAGTCTTCTGTGGCTCCTTCGATGCTTCAACTTCGTCGAGTGTCATGCTTCTTTGTTCTTCAAGAATCTCCATGGCCGAAAATTCTTAAAACCATTTCCAACAGAAAACCATGAACATACCTATTCCATGTAAAGTGAGTGGAAAAAATCTTGTCTTCCTCAAAGACTGGACATGCAATGTAGATGAACAAAGAGACAGAGTGCCAAACCGTTCACCACATACACACAAACAATGAGATCGAATCTTTCTCTTCTGATCTAAAGCAATCAACTGTGGAAATTCACAACGGAAATGCCCATGCTTGGTGCTTATACTTTCATGTGCTCTTTCTATAAATGTGTCATGCGAAAGAAGAGACATGGAATGTGACTTCCTTGAATGCATACTTTTCAGCTTTTCATGAACAATCCGATTACATTCGTGCTCATTCATGAGTGAAACGTGCTCAACGTACAATATGTCATGCCTAGGAAAAGGGATCACATAAAGACGCTAACTAAAATACAGGAAACGATCACGAATGAAACACTTGATGAATGCGTGCCTACTAATCATGCGAACACATAATACTTCATGTGAGGGTTCTTGAGACCTAGGCTCGAGGGCCAAGATCGGTTCTTCTTGATTATTCGAATCGTCCTGTGCGGGTTCTTTGGATCTTGACTCGAGAGCCAAGATCGGTGCTTCGTGATTGATCGAATTTGCAATGAGGTTAGCTTCACTAGAGAAAGTATCAACTAATACATCATCCTTGTGAACAATCACATCATCTTCATGCAAATCATCATGCTTGTGAGAAAGCACATCTTGATCATGCAAATCATCATGCTTGTCATTGTCATCCAAACCATCATGCAAATCATTATCATTCAAATCATCATGCGTATCATTATGCAAATCCTGTGTGTCATGCTTTGGAGAAGAAGAGACTGAGAGAGTCTCCTTTTCCCAAATCTCTTGCATCTGTGCCTGCACTTGAGAAAAGAGTCGCAAGAATTCTTTCATGTGTTGGTCGCTCTTTTCCTTTATGGCTTTGTTCTGGCGATCAAATTCTGCTTGTCTTGCTTTGTTCTCGCGATCAAATTTTGCTTGACTTTCTTTTTCTTCCAAGTCGTACTTACGCTCTATGGCTGCCATGCTTTCTTCATATTCACGATCGCTGTCTGCCATTTCTTGTTTGTAGGCCTTTCTGTCTGCTTCTCTTTCTACTTTTCGTGCTTCGCGTTCGTACTTGTTGTCCATAAACAACTGCGTCAACTCCTTCATAGGAGTTAGTGCAATCCTTGGCGTAGATGGGGAAGGGGGAGGGTCGGAAAAACCTCTTGGTGGGGAAAATTCTTCTTCGCCTCTCTCATGCTCATCACCTCCAAGCGAGTATCCATTCCGCTTGGAGTGATGACCATCCACTGTTCTTGTGGGTTCTTGTGGTCTTGGGTTCTTAAGTTCACAAGGAACTTGGGTTCTTCGGGGTCTTGGTTCTTAGGGTTCTTGAGTTCTTGAGGTTCTTGTGGGTCTTGAGGTTCTTCTTTCGCTTGCAATCTGTGTTCGAGAAGGATCTTCTCTTCACCCGAGTTCTTCTCCTTTCCGCGGGCGCACCCCTTGTGGCCTTGCGCTCACACCAAGGTAGCTTTTTCCCACCTCACGTCGATTGGCCGGCCGCTAAGTGCACGGTCCGCTCTCAATGAGTGAAAAGAGGCACGAGGGGAGGTTGGACAAGCCCTTCTTTCCTGGGATTCCTGTCACTCTTCAAAAACACGATTAGGAATCGACACGCCTAAGCGAACTTGGGTTTGTGCGACCGCAACAAGCAAAAAAAATTCTTGTGATTCTTTCTTGAGATTCTTTCCTTGAGTGATACAGAACACTGCCAAAGCTCTGATACCAATGTAAGGTGCAACGGAATGAATGTTTGAACTTTGCTCAAGATGAGTGCTCCGAACTGTGCTCAAGGTTCCTTTTGTTCTTATGAAGGGAGAGCCTTCCGTTCTTAATGAGAGAGTGCAATGGACACAAACAAAGTGAATGGACATTGCGCGCGAAAGTGTTCGGGGAACAGCTCTTGCTACAACAGGCAAAGTCAGCATTATCTGGTATAGAGCCTTACACAGCATTATCTGTCTATCTGGTATAGACAGCGACCCTTACACGTGTTTGCATCGCCAACAGTATCCACAACACCCAGAGCACTTGTAGTACCATCAGACCTTGGTTTCGGAGGAATCTGCATTGGTTTGTGCATCCACGGCATCAAAAGCATTGATCAGTCAGCATCAATAGTACAAAAAGAAGTTCGGCAATTGTGCCTCACTTTTGACAGGGGGGGATGTCACGTGCGCACTTCACTTGCGCCACGTGGACACGCTTCTGCCATAGTCTAGCATGAGTCTTAGCTTAGGGTTGAGCCTGGCACCTTTGTGAGCCTCTAGCAGGACATGCATGTCCAGGCCAGTCACACTTGCATACCCTCTCTTGCACAAGAACAATCATTTCATCATGTAGGCATTTTACCGCGCGAGCTATTTCTTATAAGTCATCTTATTGAAAGTGACTTTTGGAATTCTTTTTGTAAGTTTGTTGGAAAAGTAGGTAGGGCAAATTGCTAAAGATCTATAAAAGAAACCCATTGGGCACTCAGTAGAAGCAGAAGAAGCAGGGACACAAGGAGGCTGGCACCCAGGTAGCACCTCAGCAGGAGCCCTAGCGTTTTCTCAAGAACAAGAAGGCCCAGATTAGCCCAGCGTTTTCAGTTTTCAGCCTTGACGCCATCATCGTCGTCATCGACATCGTCATTGTCATCGCAGTCCTTATGTTGACGACAACACCTTCGTCATCATCATCACAAATCCATATCTTGACGACGACACCTTCGTCATCGTCATTGCAGTCCCGGACTTGACGACGATGGTCACAGTCACCATCATCGTCGTCGCCAGCAGTACCCGTCGTTGACATCATCGTCTTCGGCATAGAACCGTCGTCGACATCACCGTCTTTGACACAGAACCGTCGTCGACTTCACCGTCTTCGACACAATACCGTTGTTGACTTCATCGACATCGACAAAGACCCTTAGTACCTCGTCGTCGACTTCATCATCTTCGACATAGACCTCATCGTCGACCTTCCCATCTTCGACATAGAACCCGCAGTACCCGTCGTCGATATCATTGTCTTCGACATAGAACCTCAGTACCCCTTCAGTACCTTAGTACCCAATACCCAGCATCATTAGTGTCAGTACCCATTAGCATTAGCATCTTAGCATTTAGTCATTGTAGCAGCATTGTGCAAGAATAAAGAAAGTACTTGCTCTGGCAACAGAGCAAGGGGGCCCTTGAGGGTTGGGGCCCAACATCCTTGTGTCGTCTCTTTTCTGTCTCTCGTCGTCTCTCGTTCTTTCAGTCCAGTTCAGTTCTTTCAAGTGAAGTAAAGTGTCCCTTGTGTTTGTGTGCGGAGTACTAGATCCGAGCAAAATCCTTATTCTCTTCCGCTACACCCGACATTGAGCACGATCGGATCACGCATCTTGAGCAAAGTTCATCATTCATTCCGTTGCACCTTACATTGGTATCAGAGCTTTGGCAGTGTTTTGTATCACTCAAGGAAAGTGTAACAAACTGCTGACGTGTCAAAGCCTAAAGAATGGAGCCAACTTACAGATGCCGGCCGAGGGGGCCTAAACCCTAAGAAGAACAAGCAACAGAAGAAGTGTCACAAAGTGATGACGTGGTTGGCCGAGTGCAGAAAACCCTAACCCTAATTTCTGCCAGAAACCCTAATTGCTGAAACCCTAATTTTGGAAACCCTAACCCTAATTCTAGAAACCCTAATTGTTGAAACCCAAATTCTGAAAACCCTAACCCTAAAACCTGCAAACCCTAATTTTGGAAACCCTAACCCTAGAACTGCAACAGATTAGCTGATTTCCGAAAATTGCGCTAGCATGATGACGTGGCAGGTTGTACGGATTTCCGTGATTTACGCTTGCAGCTTTTGGCATTGCTTTTTGAGTTTTAAAGGCTTTTTACTATAACTGCTTTTTAGGCCAAGGGCCTTTAAATATGAGGCTAGGGCTCATTCTCTGGCATGCTTCCTGGAGAAGGTGCAGAGTCTAGAGTACCGGCTTGTACTTTGATGATGCAATATAAAGAAATACCGAAAGGGGCGCCAAGGTTTGGGGCCAATACTCTCTGGGGTGGAATTCCGCCACTCCGTGTCGCGTGTCGTATCTCTCTCTCTCTCTCAGTTCAGTTGTTATTGAAGTGCTGAAAGTCTGTTCAGTTTGTTCTTTTCTATTGGCACGTGGTGCCCGCCTTGTGACAGTGGTATCAGAGCATCAGTCGTGTGCTTTTCTGAAAGCATACCGGTCCTACAAAAGAGCAGACAGAGCTACTGGAATTTTATTCGAGGTTTCTTCGCCCTCCAACCCGGGCTTATTAGCGACTCCCACCCTTACTTCATCGCGCATCGGGTGCGCTCTCGTCTTCACCGCTCATGTCTTACAGGGCATAAGCCAATTAAAATCACTTGCAAGAGAAGGATCCAGATTTGTTTCAAGTCACTGTTTTTCTCAGAAGCAGTGCTATGCAGATGTTGATGTCTACAGCTACCAAGCAACTTACTCCAAGTACTTGGCAAGCTTTCAAGAAAAAAAAAAATAAAAAAATTTGCCCGAAGTTATATGGTTTCTGACATCTTCCTTCTGAGTGTAACTTCTGACAGAGTGGGGTATCCTGAAATGCTTGCCATGGAAACCCTAGCAGATTATATCTTGAAATTTCTCGACATCTTTGAGTAGATGTCTCTTCTCGAGTTGATAACCTTGGAGGTTTGTTGTGATTGCTATTTCTTGGGATTACCATCGCCGCCAAAGAAACACTGTTTGTCCAAGAGTTGACGGACCATGCTGTGTTCGGCTACGACCTCATGGAAGGAACCTAACCCTAATTTTTGGTGCAGGTTTCAAGATGGAAAGTCAGTCGACTTTTCGAGCTCGACTGATGTCGAGATTGCTTTTTAAGTTTGAGTTCTGTTTGAGCTTGTTTGGTGATCCTGTTTGGAATTTGTTTGAAATGGATGGTATCTGTTTTGAACCTGTTTTGGTGCCGATTTGAATTGTTTGACTCTGGTTTGATACTAGTTTCAATGATCGGTGATTTTACTCCCGGGTGAATACTGTTTTGGTATTGTTTGAACCTCGGAACGACGCAGGCTGATGCCTGGGGAGCGTTTCGTTGTATGTTTGAAAACCTCCGAACGACTCAGGCCGATGCCTGGGGAGCGTTTGGTTGTATGCTTGTAAAATAATTGTTGTTGTGACTCCCGGCCCGGACCTGGATGGTTATGCGGGAGAAGTATTAAGAAGTCTGAGCAGTGGTTACTCTCAGCACCTCCAAACGACGCAGGCTGCGGTCTGGGGGGCGTTTGGTTGTAAAAGGCCTCTATATCTCCCGGCCTGGACCTTTTTAGGTTATGCGGGAGGAGTGATGAGGGAGTCGTTGAATATCTCCCGGCCCGGACCTTGTTAGGTTATGCGGGAGGAGTGTTCATCGGCGGCTTTATGTTTCTATGTCTTGTAACATGCATATGTGAGTATTTGTGTTGCATTGTGATGTGCCAACCAGTGAATATTCCTAATTGGATGAGATTGCCTGGGTATGTAATTTTAGTGCATCAAGACACCCGAGGAAGATCAGTACGGTATGGGTGTGATGGCTAATTTTACTATGCCGGAATATCAAGAGTTTCGATCTGGACGAAAGGAGAAGCTAACTCCTTGATCAAAACAGCCCGATAGGAGCAGCTAACTCCTTGATCAAAAGAGCAGAAAGGAGAAGCTAACTCCTTAATAAAAAGAGCAAACTGATCGTCCCTCGGAATGTCCCTCGGGAATTTTTGAGCTAACTTGAGTTGTTTTGCAGATATGCTGTAATCGCGGACGATTACTCTCTTTCAAGAAGGGGAGATGTAACAAACTGCTGACGTGTCAAAGCCTAAAGAATGGAGCCAACTTACAGATGCCGGCCGAGGGGGCCTAAACCCTAAGAAGAACAAGCAACAGAAGAAGTGTCACAAAGTGATGATGTGGTTGGCCGAGTGCAGAAAACCCTAACCCTAATTTCTGCCAGAAACCCTAATTTTGGAAACCCTAATTGCTGAAACCCTAATTGCTGAAACCCTAATTGCTGAAACCCTAATTCTGGAAACCCTAACTTCTGAAACCCTAATTCCAGAACCCCTAATTGTTGAAATTCAAATTCTGAAAACCCTAACCCTAAAACCTGCAAACCCTAATTCTGGAAACCCTAACCCTAGAACTGCAACAGCGTAGCTGATTTTCGAAAATTGCGTTGGGATGATGACGTGGCAGGTTGTACGGATTTCTGTGATTTACGCTTGCAGCTTTTGGCATTGCTTTTTGGACCAGAAGCTTTTGAGTTTTAAAGGCTTTTTACTATAACTGCTTTTCAGGCCAAGGGCCTTTAAATATGAGGCTAGGGCTCATTCTCTGGCGTGCTTCCTGGAGAAGGTGCAGAGTCTGGAGTACCGGCTTGTACTTTGATGATGCAATATAAAGAAATACCGAAAGGGGCGCCAAGGTTTGGGGCCAATACTCTCTGGGGTGGAATTCCGCCACTCCGTGTCGCGTGTCGTATCTCTCTCTCTCTCTCTCTCTCTCAGTTCAGTTGTTATTGAAGTGCTAAAAGTCTGTTCTTTTCTATTGGCACGTGGTGCCTGCCTTGTGACAGAAAGAACCACAAGGACCACATAATTTTTTTTTGCTTGTTGCAGTCGCACGTAACCAAAGCCCTCTTGGGCATGTTGATTCCTAATCGTGTTTTTGAAGAGTGACAAGAAACCTAAGAAAGAAGGGCTTGTCTAGCCTCCCCTTGAGTCTCTTTTCACTCATTGAGAGCGGACCGTGCACTTAGCAGCCGGCCAATCGACGTGAGGTGGAAAAAAGCAACCTTGGTGTGAGCGCAAGGCCGCCAAAGGGTGCGCCCGTGGGAAAGAAAAGAGCTCGGGTGAAGAGAAGATCCTTCTCTAACACAGATTACAAGCTAAAGAAGAACTTCAAGAACCTCAACACTCGCAAGAACCCCAAGAACCAAGACCCCCAAGAACCCAAGTTCCTCGTGAACTTAAGAACCCAAGACCACAAGAACCCACAAGAACCCACGACTTGAGTAGGTGGTTATCACTCGAAGCGGAATGGATACTTCGCTTGGAGGTGATGAGCATGAGAGAGGCGAAGAATTTTCTTCACCAGGAGGTTTTTCTGACCCTCCCCTTTCCCCATCTACGCCAAGGATTGTGTAATAGACTTGGACACTCCAAGTCAAGAATCAATCGCGACAGCACCAAATAACCACTTCAAAACAATTCACAGATTACAATAGATTTACACGGGCCCGGTGGAGTTCCGTGCCTAGAGATATTGGCCCCAAAGATTGGCGCCCCTTTCGGTATTTCTTTATGTATTAATCAATGTCAAAGTACAAGAGCGGTTAGGGTTTCACTCTCAGACATTGCGTCCAGATGCTCTGAGAAGTGAGACCCTCATTGCATATTTAAATGTTACAAGGGATGCCCAAAAGCAGAGCCCCAAAAGCTTGAAAGCAAAAGCAGATTCTCTCTCTTTCTCAATGAGAGTAAAAATACAGCATATTCTCTCTTCCAATTTCCTTGCAAAGCCAAAAAGCAGGGATTTGCGTCGCTAAAAAAAAACCCCAAAAAAAAAAGTTTGTTTTCCACCTCCCTGATTTTCGGAAATTAGGGTTTTTGGCAGAAATTAGGGTTTGCAGGAATTTTAGGGTTTCTGGCAGAAATTAGGGTTTTTGTTGTCGATAGCCACGTCATCACTTTGTGACATTCTTGAAAGCATTGTAATCGACCGCGATTACGCGTGCAAAACCGACAAAAGCCATAAACCGTCTTAGCAGACACTGATTGTTAGTACCTACGTACTAGGGACACACATCTAGCACATGTACCAAATCGACAGTCACATCACACGACATCACAGGACATCACATGACATTCAACATTCATTCGGATTTTAGACCATGATTTATCGGCAATGTAGCTAGCAATCACATCTAGGTCCAATCGGGACCTCATCGATGTCCGATTGACTAACCCCTATTGCAACCATATCTATGCGAGATCAATCAGACCAAAATGCTGCAGTCATTTCGTCTATCAGTTTCTGCACTCAAAAGAAGTCAAGAACAAATTAGTATCATTATCAGGAATTCCATTTCATAAAGTCATCTAGCAGAATACTGTCAGCTCTCAGTATCCCTGAAGCTCAAAGAGACATCAATGACGTTAATATCAAAATCAAGGCATCTGTTGACAAAGGAGCGGAGTAACTCCCCTCTTGTGCATCCCACTGCACCAGATCTTCGGCCAAGCTGAATTTCTGGGTTTCGTTTAGAGTAGACTATGCTAAACCAAAACATCGAGGTAAAGTTTCACAATCTGAGGAGTATATCTGCTGGGTCCTCCTCCTCCATCCACTTCGCATCAAATGCAAGAAAGTTCTTGAACTTAACCAAGAACCGCCTTCAGACTTTACCTTTATTCTTCGTATTCTTATGTGCCAAAATCTGTTCAGGAACAAGGATCTCCTCGTTTTCTTCCACTTCGGGTTGCTCATCAGGCTCCCCATCATTAGGCACATCATCCTTAAAAGGTTTCAAGAGATACATGGAATGCATTGTGAATCCTCCAAGTATCTGGCAGTTTTAATCGGAAGGAGACATCATTTATCTTTTCAGTAATCTAGAAAGGTCCGTAGTATCGCATACTAAGCTTTGGAAAAAGGCTCTCCTTTCTCTTTTTCTTTCTTAGGCGTGCCTTCTCAAAACGTTAGAGCACCCACTCATCCTCCTTCAATTTCAAGTCGCGACAATGGCGATCCACTGCCTTTTTCTGTCGTTCTTGAGACTCCTGCAAAGCCTCGCGAATCTTGGCAAAAGCCGTATCCAAATCTCGCGAATATTCATCCGCTTCAAATATCTAATCTTTCGTGCTCAGGAAGGATGGAACCTTCGTAGCACTTTCAACAATCTGAAATGGCGTCTTCCCCGTCGAAGAGTGTATCGTGTTGTTGTAGGCAAATTCTACCAAAGGTAAGTTCTTTTCCCATTGAGTCTTCTGATCCGAGATACAAGACTTCAATAAATCTAAAACCATTGAATTGGCAATTTCAGATTGCCCGTCAGTCTGCAAGTGGAACGATGACGAGAACTGCAACTGCGTGCCAATGTTCTCTCAAATTGCCTTCCAAAACAAACTCATAAATCTGGGGTCTCTGTCGGAGACAATCGTCTTAGACGTGCCATGTAATCGGAAAATCATCGTGATTATTCTGTGTTTCTCGAGAGATCAAAAATGAAATCCATTGCAATACTTTCACAGGGGCGGGTGGGTATGGGTAAAGGCTGTAACAATCCCTGTGCCTTATGCCTGTCAAACTTGACCTTCTGGCATACTTCGCACAACTCTTCCACATCCTTTTTGAGTCTCGGCCAAAAGAAGTATCTCTCTACCCCCTTCATGGTGGTAGCAATGCCGCGGTGACCCGAAAAAGGTGGACAGTGGCATTCAGTTATAACCTTTTCCCTCAACGGCTGTGTAACCCACAACATAGTCTTTCTCATCAAGTAGCCTTCCCCAAGGGAGTATCCAGCTACTGTCTCCCCATCCCGTATCCGTGTGAAAATATCTGCAAAATCTGTATCTGTGGCATAATGATCGACAATATCCTTGAAGCTCCTATGATGTATCACGGAAATAACCAGAACCAATGGCTTCCGAGACAAAGCATATGCCACAACGTTCTTCTGTCCCTGCACATGGACAATCTGGAAGTGAAACTGTGACAAGATGTTCACCCACCGCATCTGCTTTTTCGAAAGCTGCTTCTGTGACAAGAAGTAGCGCAAACTTTGATGGTCTGTAAAGAAAGTAAAATCCGCTCCGAGTAGGTAATGCCGCCACTGAGTAAGAGCATGGATAACCGCCAAGGCTCTTTCTCATATATATGTACTGTCATCTCCGGCCTAGAGAACAATCGGCTCTCGTAAGCAATGAGACGGCCTTCTTGTATCAAGACCGCACCCAGACTATGACCACAAGCATCACAATATACTTCAAATGACTTCTGCAAGTCCGGCAAAGTCAAAACTGGTCCCGTAGTCAATTTCTCTTTCAATGTCTGAAAAGCAGTCACCTCTGTGGATCCCCACGAGAAAAGGGACTCCTTTCTGTATCAAGGTATATGAAAAGGGGAAGCAACCTCTGCAAACTTTCGAATGAACCGTCTGTAGTACGAACACAGTCCCAAGAAGCTTTCAACTTCATGGACATTCTTCAAATCGGGCCAATCACGGATAGTGTCTATCTTGGTCGGATCCATTTGCATTCTTGTTGCTGAGACAAAATGTCCCAAAAAAAAGTTTATCTCTGAAGCAGATGATCTCTTTGTTCTGCCTCATTCTTTGAGATAACAATGATATCATCAAAGAAAGTGCCAACAAATAGCCTGTACTCTCGAAAAAATCCTGTCCATCATCCGGTTAAATGTTGCAGGAGCATTGGTTAAGCCAAAAGGCATCACCAAAAACTCAAATAACCCAAAAGTAGTCCGAAAGACTGTCTTGTAGACGTCTTCCGGCGCGATTCGGATCTGATGATATCCACTCTTCAGGTCAATCCTGTTGAAGCACGAGGATCCCTGTACCTGTGGAGTATATCATCGATCCTAGGAATCGGAGATCTGTTCTTGATGGTGATTTTGTTTAGAGCTCTATAATCGATGCACATTCTCCAAGATCCGTCTTTCTTCAAATCCAACAACAGTGGAGAGCAATACCTTGAAGTACTATGCTGGACAAGACCCTTTTCCAAGAGGTCTTTCACTGGGTTCATAATCTTTTTATTCTGTACTCGGCTCACACGGTAAGGTGGCCGGTTCGGTGGTGTGCTTCCAGGTATCATATTAATGGTATGATCTTCAGGCCCTCTAAAAATCAATTGGCATGAGTGGTGGAGAAAAATCTTGGCTTTCTTTTGTTCAGGTCAAAACATATTCAACCTTTATCCATCGTTCAGGTCTCTCCCATAAGAATGAGTAAAGAAAACTGAAGTTCATCAAGTACAATCTCTGAGCCCTTCATTTGTCAAAGTCGCTTTCTCGGCCCGGTAGTCAACCATGGCGTAGTTCTTGTGGTACCAAGCGATCCTGAGTAGAACGTCACTCGCGTGCCCTGAACACCCCTGTCATTGCAAACGAAGTTTGCCAATGCTTGGTGTAATTGCAACATCCCATCCGGGTGCAAGTCGAACTACCTCCGCCTGTGGTGTCAGTCTGTCGGGCGTAATTCCGAATCGAGCCGCCAATTCCAAGTGAAAAGAAGTTGGCCTTGGCTCCTTCAAAAGAGCTTCCCGATCCTTCACTTTGCCCCAAAAGCGGCAAAGTTTGTACTTTCATTCATTAGATTCGGTGCAGGTCCCACGCCATGTGGTACGAGTTCTGCTTTTCTATCTGCCTTTTCTGCCACGTTCCTCAGCTGCTCTCGAACTCTCAGGCCTGTCGTCGTCTTTATCATTCTGTTCTTTCTGTGCCTTTTTAGGGCACTTCGCGGAGATATGTCCATGTTCCCCGCATCCAAAGCACTTACCCTCTCTGATGAAGCTAGCTCTCTCCTCCGGAGTAAGCTTGGGTCCTGCATCCTTTTTCTCTGGATTGCTCTTTTTCGTTCTACTTTCATTCCCAGAAGTCTATTCGGCTTGTTGTGTCATGTTCTCATCTGTGGGGTGAGGTAGACTGCCAGAGTGAATGGCAAAGCCCCGCTTCACATGACTCATCAACTCCTGAATAGAAGTTGACTTCTGCTCCAAGCAGTGATCTCGGATCTCTGTAGGTAGACCCAAGGTGAACCGCTCAATCTGTTCTCTGAACGAGATCTTTTTGAATGAAGAGGCGGGTAGAAAAGAGCTCCAAAATCTTTCACAATAAGCATTGATTGTATCTTTCTTGGTCATCCGAAGATGGTTCCAAGCAGCTCGTATATCTCGTTCATATTCTTGTGTCAACCAAGAAGAAATAAAAAGCTTCTTAAATTTCATCCATTTAACTGGCGTAGTCTTGTTTAAAAGAAGCGTGGACCACCAAGTACGAGCATTCCCCTTAAGGTAAGAGGTAGCTCTCCGAATCTTGGAGTGCTCTGAATAGCGTCCTCCCGCGAAAGCAATGTCAAACTGTTGTATAAAAGACAGCCTTCGAAGCATCTGAATATGCTGAAAAGTATATCAAACTTGATCAAGTGGCCACCTTCCTTAAACTCTCGGACTTTCTTGCTTTTTTCTTCGAGAAAGTCATACTGGTTGGCTTTGTAAAAATTCTTCTTGTTCGCTTAGAAGTTTCCATCATCAGAATCTGAGCTGTCTGTAGACGAGTCCTCAGTAGAATTTCCAGGCTCTGGGCGAGATTTAGCCTTCTTTGCTTTTTTCTTGCCCTTTCCGAAGCTTTGTTTCTTGCTTCGCTTTTTACCTTTTCTGTCTTCTTCGCTCGAATCTGAAGAGCTAGAAGAACTGTCAGAAGAAGAAGAAGAAGAAGAAGAAGAAGAAGAAGAAGAAGAAGAAGAAGTGGGTACTCCTTCAAATCGAACACGCTTCTTCTGTTTCTTTGCCTTGTCAAAAGTTGACTGACGACCCAAATATCCTGGGAAGTCGGTGTTTCTCTTCTGCTTTTTGCCGTGCTTTTTGGATTTCTTTTGCGCGTCAAAAAGCTGAGCAATGCGTGCATCAACCACCTCTTGTAATTCGTTCTCTGAGTATTGTTTGTGATCAGAAGGTTTCTTGAGAGCGGGTTTCAGGGGTGGTGTAGTGGTTTTCTGCCACTGCGCATGCACTTCCTGAAAAGAAGTCTCGCTCATATATTTTGCCAATTTCGAATTCTTCGCAAAACTGAGCATCATCTTTGTTGCATCGCTGATCAATTGACGACGCTTCATCTCTCTTTGGCTTCATCTCTCTTTCGTCCGCCTGAGTAGGCCGAGGCGGGCCATACTCTCTGTTTGAATCTTCGTTGTGATCCCTGCCCGCATCTCCAGATGCAGAGAGAGTCGACTGATCCTTGCGTGAAGCCATAGGTGCCGCGGAAAAAAAAATTGGGGATTGGATTCCCCATAGAAGAGAAATCGGCCGTGCTCTGATACCACTGTAATAGACTTGTACACTCCAAGTCAAGAATCAATCGCGACAGCACCAAATAACCACTTCAAAACAATTCACAGATCACAGTATATTTACACTGGCCCGGCGGAGTTCCGTGCCTAGAGATATTGGCCCCAAAGACTGGTGCCCCTTTCGGTATTTCTTTATGTATTAATCAATGTCAAAGTACAAGAGCGATTAGGGTTTCACTTTCAGACTCTGCGTCCAGATGCTCTGAGAAGTGAGGCCCTCACCGCATATTTAAATGTTACAAGGGATACCCAAAAGCAGAGCCCCAAAAGCTTGAAAGCAAAAGCAGATTCTCTCTCTTTCTCAATGAGAGTAAAAATAAAGCATATTCTCTTTTCCAATTTCCTTGCAAAGCCAAAAGCAGGGATTTGCGTCGCTAAAAAAAAAACCCAAATTTTTTTTCCCACCTCCGCGATTTCCGGAAATTAGGGTATTTGGCAGAAATTAGGGTTTCTGCTGTCGGTAGCCACGTCATCACTTTGTGACAGATTGCACTACCGCCTATGGAGGAGTTGAAGTAGTTGTTTATGGAAAGGAAGTTAGAACGCGAAGCAAGAAAAGCAGAAAGAGTGGCCGACTTTGAGCGTGAGCGCGAACAAGCACGCTTGGAGGTCGCAGAAAGCAAAGCAGAAATAGAGCGTGAACACGAAGAAAGAAAAAAGCAGAAATAGAGCGTGAACACAAAGAAAGAATAGCAGCCATAGAGCGTGAGCACGGGCAAGCACGTTTGGAAGACAAAGCACGAGAAGCAAAGTTGGATCGCGAGAACAAAGAAAGAGAAGCAGAATTTGATCGCAAGAACAAAGAAAGACAAGTAGCATTTGATCGCGAGAACAAAGCAAGACAAGCAATGAACGACCGACACATGCAAGAGTTGTTGCGACTCTTATGTGCAGACACAGATGCAAGAGGATCAGGAGAAGGAGACTCTTTCAGTCTTTTCTTCTCCAAAGCATAACATACATGATTTACATGATTATGATAAGCATGATGATTTGAATGATAATGACAAGCATGATGAATTGCGTGATAATGATGAGTATGATGATTTGGATGATAAGGACAAGCATGATGATTTGCATGATGATCAAGATGTGATTTCTCACAAGCATGATGATTTGCATGGAGATGATGTGATTGTTCATCATGATGATGGGTTCGTTGATTTTGTTTCTAGTGCAGCTAACCTCATTGCAGATTCGATCAATCACGAAGAACCGTTCTTGGCTCTCGAGCCTAGGTCCAAGGAACCCTCACAGGAAGTATTATGTGTTCGCATGATTAGTCAGCACGCATTGATCGAGTGTTTTATTTGTGATCGTATCCTGTATTTTAGTCAACGTCTCTATGTGATTCCTTTCCAAAGGCATGCCATATTGTTCGTTGAGCACGATTCTCTCATGAATGAGCACGGATCTATGCGGATTTCTCATGAAAAGATGAAATGTTTGCATTCAAGGAATTCACATTCTATGTCTCTTGCTTGGCATGACACAGTTTCCGAAAGAGTACAAGAAAGATTGAGCATAAAGCATTGGCATTTCCATTGTGATTTGCCACAGTTTATTGATTTAGATCAGAAAGTCAAGATTCGATCTCATTGTTTGCATGTGTTTGATGAACGTTTTGACACTCCGTCTCTATGTTCATCTACATTGCATGCACAGTCTTTGAGAAAGACGAGATTTTTTCTAGTCACTTTACATGGAATGGGTATGTTCATGTTTTGTGTTGGAAGTGGTTTCTGAAGTTTTCCTCCTCGGAGATTCTCGAAGAAGGTGGACCTATGTCCATAGAAGAAGTGGAAGCATTGATGGAGACTTAGAAGACTTTGTGTCGCTTTCGGCGCGGCCCAAAGAAGCAAGTGTTGTAGACTTTTATGAAGTTCAAGTATCGCACAACCCACGCATCCGAGTGGGCCGGCGAAGAGTCCTTTCCAAGATTCCGAATGTTATTGGCGATCTCCCTCGACGCCATACAGTTCGGTATTAGTACCTCACTTTGAAAAGGAGGGAATGTCACGTGAGACATACAACCCTATGTGTCCGTGGACAAGCTACAGCATGACCAGTGTTCAGTCAATCAAGTCAGTCTAAAATAGGAAGTGTTCTGGCACTTTTGTGAGTTTGCAAGGAGAACCCTCATTAAATGACGAAGTTGAAGCATTTAAGGAGCTACAGATGATTTTGTGTCGCTTTCGGCGCGGCCCAAAAGAAGCAAGCCCA